>NC_047120.1:2462189-2631645 GCF_902500255.1 Thalassophryne amazonica | reverse complement strand
CAGATGCTAGCCGGGTAGCTTATGTTATCAATCTGCTTCGAGGAGAGGCACGCGCATGGGCTACGGCGCTTTGGGAGCAGAACTCACGGCTCCTAACGTCTTATGCTGGGTTTGTACGGGAGTTCAAACAAGTGTTTGATCATCCTAACAGAGGCGAGACTGCTTCGAACGTGCTGCTGTCGATAAGACAGGGGCGCCGTAGCGCAGCCGAGTATGCAGTCGACTTCCGCATCGCGGCAGCGAGGTCCGGCTGGAATAACGTTGCGCTCCGCGCCGCCTTCATAAATGGACTGTCACCGGTCCTCAAGGAGCACCTACTGGCGAAGGAGGAACCGCGGGATTTTGATGGGCTTGTCGATTTGGTTATACGCCTAGACAACCGTTTGACTGAGCATCGTCGGGAGCAGGCCGGGGGGCGTGACCGGGTACGAGCCGTCCCTCCCCCTTCCGGTTCCGATAAGACGTTGTCCCCACGCTTCACTGCCAGAGGGCCCCGTGGGGCTACAGCTCCCCCTGCTGAGGAGGCTATGGACACAAGCAGGGCCAAAGTTAAATTAAGTGACAGACAAAGGAGACTGGCCCGCGGGGAGTGTTTTGTCTGCGGCTCTTGTGAGCACATGCAGAGGGACTGCCCTGAACGGTCAAACTACAACGCCCGTCCTTAGAATCTGGGCTAAGGGTGGGCCATAACACACGGAAAGACCCCGCAGATCGGCACGAATCCCAGTAACAATCCTTTGTGAGGAGTTAACCCTTCACGCCCCAGCACTGATAGACACGGGGTCAGAGGGGAATCTGCTGGACAGCAGATGGGCAAGGGAAGTAGGGCTCCCTCTGGTGGCTCTGCCGGCACCATTGCAGGTGCGAGCACTAGATGGCACCCTGCTTCCATTAATCACACATCAGACACAACCAGTGACATTGGTTGTGTCTGGGAATCACAGGGAGGAGATAGTGTTCCATGTAACACCATCTACCTCCCGAGTGATTTTGGGCTTTCCATGGATGGTGAAGCACAATCCCCGGGTTGATTGGCCGTCCGGGGTTGTGACGCAGTGGAGCGAAGCCTGCCACCGGGAGTGTTTAGGATCCTCGGTTCCCCCCGGCACTACAGCTAATGAGGAGGTCAAAGTCCCCCCCAATCTATCGGCGGTGCCAGAGGAGTACCATGATCTCGCTGACATTTTCAGCAAAGATCTGGCGCTCACTCTTCCTCCGCACCGGCCGTACGATTGTGCCATCGATTTAGTCCCGGGCGTTGAGTACCCGTCCAGTAGGTTGTACAACCTCTCACGTCCGGAACGCGAATCAATGGAGACCTACATCCGGGACTCCTTAGCTGCCGGGCTGATCCGGAACTCCACCTCCCCGATGGGTGCTGGTTTCTTTTTGTGGGCAAGAAAGACGGCGGACTCCGTCCATGCATTGATTACAGAGGGCTGAACGAGATCACGGTTCGCAACCGATACCCGTTACCTCTGTTGGATTCAGTGTTCACGCCCCTGCATGGAGCCCAAATCTTTACGAAATTGGATCTTAGAAATGCGTACCACCTGGTTCGGATCCGGAAGGGAGACGAATGGAAGACGGCATTCAACACCCCGTTAGGTCACTTCGAGTACCTGGTCATGCCGTTCGGCCTCACTAACGCCCCCGCGACGTTCCAAGCTTTGGTAAACGACGTCTTGCGGGACTTCCTGCATCGGTTCGTCTTCGTATATCTGGACGACATACTCATCTTTTCTCCGGACCCTGAGACCCATGTCCAGCATGTACGTCAGGTCCTACAGCGGTTGTTGGAGAACCGGCTGTTTGTGAAGGGCGAGAAGTGCGAGTTCCACCGCACTTCTTTGTCCTTCCTGGGGTTCATCATCTCCTCCAACTCCGTCGCCCCTGATCCGGCTAAGGTTGCGGCGGTGAGAGATTGGCCCCAACCAACAAGCCGCAGGAAACTACAGCAGTTCCTCGGTTTTGCAAATTTTTACAGGAGGTTCATCAAAGGTTACAGTCAGGTCGTTAGCCCCCTGACTGCCCTGACCTCCACCAAGGTCCCCTTTGCCTGGTCGGATCGGTGCGAAGCCGCGTTCCAAGAGTTGAAACGCCGGTTCTCGACTGCGCCAGTTCTGGTGCAGCCTGATCCTGATCGCCAGTACGTAGTAGAAGTGGACGCCTCTGACTCAGGGATAGGAGCCGTGCTGTCCCAGAGCGTGGAGGCTGATAAAGTTCTCCATCCTTGTGCCTTTTATTCCCGCAGGTTGACCCCAGCTGAACGGAACTATGACGTTGGCAATCGGGAACTTCTTGCGGTGAAGGAGGCTCTTGAAGAGTGGAGACACCTGCTGGAGGGGGCTTCGTTGCCCTTCACGGTTTTCACTGACCATCGGAACCTGGAGTACATCCGGACCGCCAAGCGGCTGAACCCCAGGCAAGCCCGCTGGTCTCTGTTCTTCGGGCGCTTTGACTTCCGGATTACATACCACCCCGGGACCAAGAACCAAAAATCAGACGCCTTGTCCCGGGTGCACGAAGAAGAAGCCAAAGCGGGGCTGTCGAACCCCACCGAGACCATCATCCCCGAGTCCACTGTCGTGGCCGCCCTTACCTGGGACGTGGAGAAGACCATCCGGGAGGCCCTGACCAGGAGCCCGGACCCGGGGACTGGCCCCAAGGACAGACTGTACGTCCCACCAGAGGCAAGAGCTGCCGTATTGGACTTCTGTCACGGGTCCAAGCTCTCCTGTCATCCCGGGGTGCGTAGGACCGTGGCAGTAGTCCAGCAGCGCTTCTGGTGGGCGTCCCTGGAAACCGACGTCCGGGACTACATCCAGGCCTGTACCATCTGCGCCAGGGGCAAGGCAGACCATCGGAGGACGACGGGCCTCCTCCAACCCCTGCCGGTGCCTCATCGCCCCTGGTCTCACATCGGCCTGGATTTCATCACGGGCCTCCCGCCGTCCCAGGGCAACAACGTAATCCTCACGATAGTGGACCGGTTCTCCAAGGCGGCTCACTTCGTGGCCCTCCCGAAGCTCCCGACGGCCCAGGAGACGGCAGACCTCCTGGTCCACCACGTCATGCGGCTGCATGGGATACCGTCGGACATCGTCTCGGATCGTGGTCCCCAGTTCTCTTCACAGGTGTGGAAGAGTTTCTGCAAGGAGCTGGGGGCCACCGTGAGTCTCTCGTCCGGGTACCACCCCCAGACCAACGGCCAGGCAGAGCGGGCCAACCAGGAGTTGGAGCAGGCCCTTCGGTGTGTCACCTCCGCACATCCGGCGGCCTGGAGTCACCATCTGGCCTGGATCGAGTATGCCCACAACAGCCAAGTTTCGTCTGCTACCGGCCTCTCCCCTTTTGAGGTGTGTTTGGGGTACCAGCCCCCATTATTCCCGCTGGTGGAGGGAGAGGTCGGTGTGCCCTCGGTCCAGGCCCACCTTCGGAGATGTCGCCGGGTGTGGCGGACCGCCCGCTCTGCCCTGTTAAAGGCCCGGACGAGGGCCAAGTCCCATGCAGACCGCCGACGGTCCCCGGCCCCCACGTTCCAGCCCGGGCAGGAGGTGTGGCTCTCGACCAAGGACATTCCCCTCTGTGTGGACTCCCCCAAACTGAAAGACAGGTACATCGGACCCTTCCCAATCCTCAAGATTGTCAACCCGGCCGCAGTGAAGCTCCAACTCCCAGCTTCACTGCGGATCCACCCGGTATTCCACGTGTCCCGTATAAAGCCTCACCACACCTCGCCCCTCTGTGCACCTGGACCTACGCCGCCTCCTGCCCGGCTCATCGACGGGGAACCTGCTTGGACGGTCCGCAGGCTCCTGGACGTCCGTCGTAAGGGCCGGGGGTTCCAATATCTGGTGGACTGGGAGGGGTATGGACCTGAGGAACGCTCCTGGGTGAAGAGGAGCTTCATCCTGGACCCGGCCCTCCTGGCCGAGTTCTACAGCCGACACCCGGACAAGCCCGGTCGGGCGCCAGGAGGCGCCCGTTGAGGGGGGGGTCTTGTTATGTGGGCCACTGAAGAGGAGGTACTGCTGGCCCACCACCACCAGAGGGCGCCCTGCTTGGAGTGCGGGCTCCAAGCACGAGAGGGCGCCGGACCCTGAAGAAGTGACAGCTGTCATTCATCCCCTGCACCAGCTGTCACTCGTTCATCATCATCATCACCATCTTAAAAGCCGGATCGTGACTCCACCTCCTCGCCGAGAAATCGACTACCGTGAGGTAATCTCTCTGCTGATTAACACGTTGTGTAGGATTCTGAACTTCTGTTGCAGCCGGTATCCTGTGGTGTTCACCCTTATCTGGGAAGTGGCGTGGAGCGTGACGACGACAACCGCGCTACAGATAAGTGGTCACACTAGGAGCTGCACGAGTGTGTGATTCGGAGGTGGAGGTTCTCCTCCTAACTGTGTACAGACTATAGACCGCTGAGTGTAAGGATTTACACTCATTCATCTTTTCTCTGCTTTCTGCCAGCAGTACCAGGGTCGACAGCCGAAGACAGAGGTCACCTGGGGATTCGGGACTTGGCGGCTCCGGTGTTCTTCAGACCGTTGGTGGTGGAGGCCGTGTGGGACGCGGTCTCTCTCTCTCGGGGTCTTCTATCTTCGAGCCTGCCCACATGTCACCTGGTGTTCATTGACTTTGTAATTTCTGTACGTTTAGTTGTGTATTGTCACAACAGTAAATTGTTACCTTTTGGCTTACTCATTGTCCGTTCATTTGCGCCCCCTGTTGTGGGTCCGTGCTACGACACCTTCCCAACACATTGGCAAGATCTATGGGACTATGTACCCCCAAATCAAGTACAGAGGATCCCTGAGGGACCCCTCCCTAAACCTGATAGAGTGATTGTTACGATGTGGAAATGGGCGTGGAAAGGAATGGATTCAGAACTTAAGCACCCATCTCCCATCTACACTCATCTCATTAAGAGACAACGACTGTTCCCTATGGTGGTGTATCTTGGCAAGAAGAGAAGGAGACCGATGGCGGAGTAACAACTCACTCTGAATCATGCTGCGGACCTTTAAATTGGATGAAAATAATGTAAATAGTCTACGCTCCGGGCCGAGAGGACTTACACCATATTTGGAATTATCCTACAAGAAAATATGTTTAAGCTGGCCGCAAAAGGATTACAAAGAAAAAGGATGGTTGCTGGGAACAGGAGGATACTTTGTAGATAATGACGCATATAGCAGAACTGCTGACCTTACAGCGCCTGGAATATACACTCATCTGGAAGCTATCGTGGAAAAAGTTGGACAACATTGGAATTGCCCCGGGGTCGGATGGAAGTTTTACCCAGTACCTCGATGTCCAACCTTATATCCCTGCATCTTAAACGTGGTGTATATACAAAAAAGGGGCTACAGATTTAAAATAAGATGGGGACCTAATTATGTCGATCCATTACAAGGAATGTATGTGGATATTTGGCTCGGATCGTTCCAGATTTGGACCAGTAGTCCCTACATGTTTAAAAGACTTCAACTAAAAGGGGCACTTTCAACTTTTTATTTGATTGAGAACCAAACTTTGCCAATATGTACGACAGTACAGTACCTTGACATCGAAAAAGGTGGAAGTGTTCCGCCTATAAGAAGTGGATGGCGAACCAGAGTACTAGTGGGGCTTTGGCAACCCCCAAAGGCTATACTGATACGACTTGGCATAAAGTCGGGAAGAGGATTATTTCGAAGATCAACTCCTCTGTACTCTGTAATAGCACAGTATCTCTACAATGGAGCGACATATTGGAACGCCTATGAGGACATCTTGCACCTACGTAGAGAATTGAATCCTGCATCTTCACAGTGTTTCTTCACACCCCAGGGACCACCGCCTGAAATGAAGGAGGTGACAGTTGTCACTTGGCAATGGGCGTGGCGAGGACTGGATATTAGACTCCCGTGGCCATCGCCATTGTTAAACATTCTTCTTCAGCAACGAGCATCAAGTGTTCCTGGTGAGAGCACAAGACAAACAACAGCACCAAAGATCATCTATCTCCGAGATGGGAGAACCACAGGAAGACAACGTGATCACCACGCAACCTCGAAGGATCAACGACAGACCAAGAGAAAGAGAATCTGGCATAGAAATGCCACTACTGCAACAACCTCGAGGGCAGGAGCCGCTGCCACCAGTACCAAGTGAATTCTACTACGAAAATGTTGGAATAAGGCAGCAGCAACAGCAGCAACAAAGCTGGCCGTGGCCGAAAAAGTGCCTCCAATGTTGGAGTTGGATGGCCAGACTTACAGCATTATTAGTCAGCATTGCTGTTCTTCTAGCTATCCTGTACCATTATGGTAGTACGCCCTGGACCTTAATCCATATCAGGGTCCAGTACGCAACAACTAAAACTTTTCAACAGACATGTTGGGGAGTTGAATCAAGAAACACCTACATGATATGGGACCAGAATTCTACAGAGAAATGGGCAAAGATGAAGAACCTAACTCAGCACATGCAAAAGAACAAGTGGCTGCAATACTTGAACGACAGTGGGGAATTTCCAACCGTCACTACCAGTTACAACTTGACCACCGGAGCAGAGATCCTTCAAAACCTACAAGTGAGGGAGAAAGAGATTATCGTGGCGACCATCTTACGGTTAAAGCAAAAAGAGCGAAGAGAAGTAGGCTGTACTTGGATAAGACCTGAACCTGGCGAGCCAGCCTGGTATTGCTCATGGGGATGCAGAGTACTACTGGGCTATCGAGCAGGATATTGGGAAAAAGAAGCTGTTTTTCCAGCATTACCAAGACATGATGTTTGCAGAATGATAATGCCTACCTGGAAACATTGGGGAAATTACAACCTCACCTGTGACAACACCCGCAGCAGAGTGCCGAAAGTGGATACTACATCTACAATAATCCCTCCGTTGAACAACGTTACCGACATGGGAGCAGGAATGTCATACTCCAAACCAACCGTCATCTCACCAGTAGGATTGGTGGGATCCACAAAGATATCACCAACACAGAGAGGAATTAAATTACTCCCCGCATCGCCAACACAAGATACCCAGCGAGTATTAGAACCAAAAGTTAAAATTATTGATAATGAGGCTAGAAAGAGATGGAAGGAGCTTAATGATTATTGTGTAAAAGAAAAAGTAGCAAAATTACATAGATGTTATTGGAATCGACCTATTGGATGTAAATCTCAAAACTACATGGTGCTTACACCAGTTATTGATTTGACAGACAGGATTATTTGGAGACAAATACAAGAGGCAAAACATGATGATTGGCTTAACGACACCTTTCCGTGTGTCTGGAGCGTTTCGCTGAGACATTTTGAGGGGAATTTTCCAAAGGGATACATGTGGACTGGGCATAGTTTTAAAGGTCCATATAAAGCAAAATTCTATGTGCAAAAACTACCAAAACCTGATGAGCTAAGGTCAGTACCTCGGGATGATTTTAGCAAAATTGATCAATGCGTAGCGCATAAAATCTATGTAAGCTTATATGAGACAGAATACCATAGTAGTTTGGCTGAAGGTTCTGGTAAATCCCCCCGATGTCCCATAGACCAAATTAAGACAGAGAATTGGCTAAGATGGGTATATAACTGTACAAAGTTGTTACAGATTCCAACCATTAAGGGGACCCTTCAAGCATGGCAGGAAGGACTTAAGCGTAGTAAGGACGTCACCTGGTGGGGAATGGAGAGATTTGAAATTGAAGATTGGGTATTCCCCTGTTTAGATCAAAGTAATAATTATTGGGTTAAATATCAGTACATCGCCACGGTCTACTCCAGAGATAGAGATACTTGGTCTAGTTTACTCTGGAGACCAGATCCTTATGTTACGCCACGGCCATGGAAAATGATTTGTAATAAGCTTAACACTACATGCACAATAAGCCTTGCCCGTCAAAATTGTAGAAATGTTCCTGGCTGGGAGGGATATTGTGATGCTTACTATGACGGCGAGTACGACACTTATGGCCATCAAACAGTTTGGGAGAAGAACGGTGCTGGTGAATGGATAAGAGCTTTTCCACCCAACATTGGATGTGCAAAGGCTGTCCTGGGACATGGAATGTCGAAAAGAAGGCAGATCCTAGGTCACATAGTGCCATTTGTTGGAGATGCTGTGATAATGCTTGAAGAAGGATATGCCTTCAAGAAAAGTCTGTGTGAAGGACAAGAAATTGTCGGTTACGAATGGGTGGGGCCCAGTCGGATTTACAATAATGGTACATGTGAATCGCCTGCAGAACATTGGATAAGCTGTGGAAAAGGAAGAAGTCGGCATGAATGTTCTTGGTGGGAAAGAACGCAAATAATCGCTGGAGGAGCCATCACCACTTTCGCTGCAGAGACCGGAGAAGTCATTAAAGAAGGTCTCGAAGTAGTGACTGGTTGGATTGGACATTTGTTTGGATATCTTTGGCCCTATCTGTTAACCATAATAGGATTAATTATTGCTGCAGTAATTGGATATGTTTTGCTAAAAGGAAGTTTCGCAGCCGCCCTGCGCTTGTGTGGGAGGAGCGCACAACGCATTGAAATGGAGCCCCTCCTCCGTTAGGGGAGGAGCTATGGAGCCTATAAAGCTCGACGCTGAGACACGCCCTGTTCATTCTGCCTTGGGGGAGCGAAGAAGGAAGAAGCATCTACATAACAGCACACCAACTTAAGGAGATAAGTAAAAAGAATAAGAGAGCACAATGTCCAACAATACTGGCGGCATAAATGACACCATCTTCAAAGTGAGTAGAGTGGAGTTTATTGCACTACTGTTAATATGGCTGCTATACTGCTGTGTCGGCCGTTGGGACTTACGACAACCACTGCGAATAGTAACGCTGCTACATGGATGTGTCAGATTGGCGATCATCAATCTGCACTACGGTCATAGTGACTTAGGGTTGTCTTTATTCATCAATCACGTCCTCGGTCGCTTTAATCTCCAGTTTGACTGTTGGGGAATATGGCAGTACACATCGATTACAGTTTGGATGGTAATAGATATGACAGCGATCTTTTACGCCCCGGCAGTGAAAGCTAACATTGTGTGCGAAGCTGTGATGGCCCTGACCTTATTGGCGTACATAGCTACGTTAACTGGAGCCGTACAACGCAAGAAACCCTGGCTCTACAAACTTGGACTTATCATAATTTGGGCCTTAGGATGGGGAATATTATCATCCTTATACTGGCTGTCCATGGTTAGTCAACTACTCCTGCTGTTATGGTTTACGACCTATGATGCTTGCTTCCCGCGTACAGCTCCTTCAGCTACTACGAGAATGGTAACGTCATCACCATCCCACTCTCCTACGGTGATCATGAGGCGGCTCTGGCATGCATCTGAATAATCCCAACAAACTCTTTTGCTTGCTTGCAATATAATCATTAAAAGACTAATGTTTCCTCTTACACTGTAGGGGGATATAAGATGTATTCATTGTCAAGCCACCCTGGAACAAGCGATCTACTTCTGGGAGGTAACACCGACTCTGTGGTGCCCGACGTGTTATAGCAACAACTTCGCTGTCCAAGTGGCACGAGGAATAATGGGACGGAAGGATACATCTTTTGTGCCCCAGGTACCAACAGCAACATACCTGAAAATTGAGGCTGAGGCAACCGTGATTTGGCATTCTCTTTTGGTTGATCAAATACGAGCTGACACTATAGTGTCTTCAGAAGGATATACGTATTGCCCCGTGTTTTCCAAAATGTGGATGTACCCTACAGGAATAAGATTCTCCACAGCTCATCTTGCCGATGGCCGGATCGTGGCCATTGATCCTTCATTACCACCAGCTCCACGTTCATCTCCACAGCACACTGTGGAGGTTGGAGTGCAGACCGAGGATATGAACTGGTGTTTGGAGGCCCTCACGCAGGTGTTCCTGGACGAACACCTTCAACAGCCTGAGCCTGAGGATATTCACGCTGAAGCTTCACCTCAACCGAAGGATACATCACCACGACCATCTACACCAGTTACACCGTGTTATACACCTGTGACCCCCGCTTCACCATGTGCACCATCGTTCCCTGACGGATTATCATCTCAGGAATATGAGGCGACACCATCTCCATCGGAATTACCATCACAATCAATCAATCAATCAATTTTTTTTATATAGCGCCAAATCACAACAAACAGTTGCCCCAAGGCGCTTTATATTGTAAGGCAAGGCCATACAATAATTATGTAAAACCCCAACGGTCAAAACGACCCCCTGTGAGCAAGCACTTGGCTACAGTGGGAAGGAAAAACTCCCTTTTAACAGGAAGAAACCGCCAGCAGAACCAGGCTCAGGGAGGGGCAGTCTTCTGCTGGGACTGGTTGGGGCTGAGGGAGAGAACCAGGAAAAAGACATGCTGTGGAGGGGAGCAGAGATCGATCACTAATGATTAAATGCAGAGTGGTGCATACAGAGCAAAAAGAGAAAGAAACAGTGCATCATGGGAACCCCCCAGCAGTCTACGTCTATAGCAGCATAACTAAGGGATGGTTCAGGGTCACCTGATCCAGCCCTAACTATAAGCTTTAGCAAAAAGGAAAGTTTTAAGCCTAATCTTAAAAGTAGAGAGGGTGTCTGTCTCCCTGATCTGAATTGGGAGCTGGTTCCACAGGAGAGGAGCCTGAAAGCTGAAGGCTCTGCCTCCCATTCTACTCTTACAAACCCTAGGAACTACAAGTAAGCCTGCAGTCTGACAGCGAAGTGCTCTATTGGGGTGATATAGTACTACGAGGTCCCTAAGATAAGATGGGACCTGATTATTCAAAACCTTATAAGTAAGAAGAAGAATTTTAAATTCTATTCTAGAATTAACAGGAAGCCAATGAAGAGAGGCCAATATGGGTGAGATATGCTCTCTCCTTCTAGTCCCCGTCAGTACTCTAGCTGCAGCATTTTGAATTAACTGAAGGCTTTTTAGGGAACTTTTAGGACAACCTGATAATAATGAATTACAATAGTCCAGCCTAGAGGAAATAAATGCATGAATTAGTTTTTCAGCATCACTCTGAGACAAGACCTTTCTGATTTTAGAGATATTGCGTAAATGCAAAAAAGCAGTCCTACATATTTGTTTAATATGCGCTTTGAATGACATATCCTGATCAAAAATGACTCCAAGATTTCTCACAGTATTACTAGAGGTCAGGGTAATGCCATCCACAGTAAGGATCTGGTTAGACACCATGTTTCTAAGATTTGTGGGGCCAAGTACAATAACTTCAGTTTTATCTGAGTTTAAAAGCAGGAAATTAGAGGTCATCCATGTCTTTATGTCTGTAAGACAATCCTGCAGTTTAGCTAATTGGTGTGTGTCCTCTGGCTTCATGGATAGATAAAGCTGGGTATCATCTGCGTAACAATGAAAATTTAAGCAATACTGTCTAATAATACTGCCTAAGGGAAGCATGTATAAAGTGAATAAAATTGGTCCTAGCACAGAACCTTGTGGAACTCCATAATTAACTTTAGTCTGTGAAGAAGATTCCCCATTTACATGAACAAATTGTAATCTATTAGACAAATATGATTCAAACCACCGCAGCGCAGTGCCTTTAATACCTATGGCATGCTCTAATCTCTGTAATAAAATGTTATGGTCAACAGTATCAAAAGCAGCACTGAGGTCTAACAGAACAAGCACAGAGATGAGTCCACTGTCCGAGGCCATAAGAAGATCATTTGTAACCTTCACTAATGCTGTTTCTGTACTATGATGAATTCTAAAACCTGACTGAAACTCTTCAAATAGACCATTCCTCTGCAGATGATCAGTTAGCTGTTTTACAACTACCCTTTCAAGAATTTTTGAGAGAAAAGGAAGGTTGGAGATTGGCCTATAATTAGCTAATATAGCTGGGTCAAGTGATGGCTTTTTAAGTAATGGTTTAATTACTGCCACCTTAAAAGCCTGTGGTACATAGCCAACTAACAAAGATAGATTGATCATATTTAAGATCAAAGCATTAAATAATGGTAGGGCTTCCTTGAGCAGCCTGGTAGGAATGGGGTCTAATAAATATGTTGATGGTTTGGATGAACTGCGCAGATTAAACAGCTAACAGATACAGAAAAACACCGCTGTGCTCCGGAACAGGAAGTGATACAATACCGCAGTGAGAGCCAACCACCAGTAGAGGCAAGCCTCTACTGGTGGTTGGCAACTGGAGCATCGCAACACAAGCATCGCAACTGGAAGAGCAGCCTTCTGACGGCGACAGCAATCTACAGATGGGCGGAGAGGAGTACGTGGTGCTGGATGAGTGTCGTTCAACTCCAGCTCCTCCTGTTCTGTCACCGATGGTGGATGAGAAAGAAGTGCTCACCCTTCACCCTGTCGACGATGATGGGGATGTTTTAATGGAAGTATAAGGAGATCGGTAGAGTTTCAAGTCATGGAGGGGGTGTCAAGAAAGATGACTTTAAGCTTGCTTTCAGCTTGTTTTCATCTTGGAATATAATACGTGCCATTGGATTAATACACACGTTGTTGGAATAAACTGAACAGTGTTTGGTACTTTCCTGGAGTAAGTGAGGTCATACCGGACTTTTCCATTGCAGATGGGGAGGCCCATGGAATGAACTCTGTGGTGAAGACGATGGAATATGTCTAAGATGATTTTAAAATGACAAAGTATGATCAAATGAAGTATTAATGTGTTAAAAGTAATATCTAAGAATGATTCCAACATAACAAGTATGATTAAATGAACTATTAATGTAATAAAAAGTAAAAGTTGATTAGAAAAAGTATGTGACAAATAAGTAAAATGAATGATTATATGAGTGGTTTTTCATAAAGGGTGCAGTTACAAAAAAAGAGGAACTAAAGTTGTTTTTCATGGCAGTCAGAAGAAAGAGGAACTGAAAGAAGTTGTTTTTAGTGCAGAGGCAGAGAAAAAAGAAGAAGTTAGTGATGTCACAAGCAAGGCCAGAAGAGCTGATGATAAAAACAACTGAAAATGATTAAGATGTGATAAGATATGAAATGAATAATAAGGAATGAAAATGTTTGTATATGATCATATGAATTGTTTTTATGTGAAAGAGAGTTGTAATGAAATGATTGAATATGATTGATGTGATTCTAAAAGACATGATTTAAAAAGGAGTGAATTCTCGGAAAAGCTGATGTGTTAAACAGAAAAGAGGAACTTGAGCAATCAAGTTACTGGTAGCCGAGACATAAGTTACTGGCAAGGGCTGCAGATGGCTTCCAGTAAAGGAAGGAGCAGGGAGGAGGTTTTGAGTCACCATCATCCCCATGGTAACCAAGATCAACTCAACAACAACAAGAGTTTTCGTATAAAAACTGTACAACAACAGGAAACGGGGTTATTCTTCCAGGGAGAGGTGCTGTTGCCACTTCTCTGCTGCTACGAGGAGATCACAAGACTTGACCATCTTGTGAGCTGCAATTGGAATCGAGGAGCGAGAGGATTGGAGACATAAGAGATTATTTGAGAGAGTTTTCAACTCCCACTCAGGCCGTCCAGTCATGGAGTAGCAGAGAATTAGAGAATAATCACTGGCCTTAAGTCTGAGCGGGGAAGTTTCAACGTTTTCTCTCTCAAGGATCATCACATCATACCAGAATGGATTAGATCAACTTTTGGTTGATTGAAGAAGGAATAACCTCTTATGTGGATTTATTTCCTGAAGGATATAAACTCTTATGTGGATTATTTCCTGAAGGATTACAACATCACACAAGGATCGTGGTCAGCTAACAACTAAAAGCTGATGAAGAGGAGACCAAGTTCATCGAACTGGGGATTTTAACATCAAAAAACCTCCTTCCCTCACTCCTAGAAAATTTGTTAAGAAGTTAATCCAGTCCAGTCAGAGTAAGATCAGACAGCATTACTGAATCAGAAACAAAAATCTCTGCCAATTATTATTCTGATTATATTTGAATTACTGTTGTGAAATTATCATCATATAACCGATTTTGATTATGTTGTCAGCACTTGCAAAACCTGCAATAAATTTCCAACCATGCAGTTAAAGTGTTAAGGCTCGGACATTGGATTTATTGATTTTTCTTAAGGTGTAAAAGTTAAAAGTTTTTTGGGTGTATAGCATCAAAAAGTGCTCTAAAAGGTTAGTCTGGTTTTTAATGAAATTAACGCATCCTGGGGACTCGCTGTACGAGTCACTAAATTTAAAATCTAGCAACATTCCAAGAGCCCTGATCCATAAGAGGAGAGCTGCCGTTAACGGGCGTGGCCGGCTCGTATCCTGGTTCCAGAAGGAGGCTATTCGACCGGGGTGCGAGATCAGCGTCAGCGGGGTGGACGTCCGGATGGAGGCAGTGAGCGGCTAGACGAATCTCCTCGCCACCAGCTTGAACAGCCTTTGTGCAGCCCTGCCGGGTAATACCCGCGGAGACACGAAGGTCGGACCCCAGAGACAGAGAGCTGGTTATATATAAAGCGGGATCTGACACAGGCGAATTACGCAACCGACAGGCGTGAAAAAACTCACACATGCGCACGAGGGTTCAAGCTTGTCTGACGCAATCACACGTGATTCAAATCCATATGGTTTTTGAAAAAAATAAAAAGGTCGGTTTCTTTTCTAACAGACCTCGTAAATGCAGCCAATCAATAACAATCTCTGCTCGAGGCTCAGCTTTGTGCATGATTAATTCTAAGTGTTGTTATCAATAAAATCTAAAAAAGTACATCTGCCGCTGGGGGAAAAAAAAATGTCGTGAAGACACTCATTCATGCTCACAGCTGCAGTAAAACAGCAGAGGAGCGTGCTGCACAGCACACACAAACACAAAAGGGGAGAAAACATGAACATGCCAGTCACCCATTTGTAGACTGTTTTCCAAATGTAAACTCCACATGATCAAAGAAGCCCCCATGCATGCTCGCATGTACGATCAACGACTGCAGCTCCACCTTCATTTCTCTAACAATTATGGCACGTTAAATGAAGTCCATTATCTCCTGGAAATGTTGTATTCTGACTTTTTCAATGTAACAAATCCATCTCTGTGTCCAGGCAGTCTGTAAAAACATTCTCATGGAGATATTCCCACATCCATGTACACAGCTTCAGTAAACCAGCATCCACACAAACAGTGCGTCACCACACTTTAGGTTCCACAATCCGACAGACTCTGAAAAAGTTAAGAGTTTCGGGGTGAAGTGCATCATGTCCTGTCTGTAAATCCTCTGAAATTGAAGCTATATAAGCTATTTTAATGATGATTAGCTTTGCATGCTAACAATGCTAAAAGTTACCAAATTGAATAAAGGTGACTTTTGGGCCCGGTGTGATATTTCTGCCATAATGTGTTTAAGGGATTTATCATGATGTCAAATAAATGGAAAATGTTTATGCTTATACTTTGATGGGTGTTTAATTGATTTGTGATGGTTTTGAAATTATACAATATTATATGGTTTGATTAAGGATCGTAAGATGTGTTTATGTTAAATTGCATTGACTGTGTGTAACTGCTGACATGTGTTGTAGACTTCCTGTAGGTAAGCCCGGAATTGACCACTTTGAATAAAGTCATTATTTGATGCTGGTGTGATGCTTCTGCAATAATATGTTTAAGGATCTGATGTTTTGCTGAAGTGCACATAATCTTTTGGAAGTGCTTTGGATGATTTCTCATGCAGTTGGAATAATGTTTCATCATCATTAATTGTTCGAATGAATTATTGTTGTTGACTGAACTCTGATGTGACCTTTTTCTGTTGACTTCCTGTGGTAACGGTTGACTCTCCTGACATAGGAACTGAACTTTCATCTGTGCAGATATCAGAATTGTGGTTTCTCACTGTCTGCACAATGGCGCACTAAAACTGAAGACACCTCCATATATGGACTGAAAACAGGTTTAAACTGGTTTTAGGGAACAGATCTGCAGGCAGACATCTGATTTAGGCGTGATGTGCTTGCAGCTTCTCCGCCTTTAGATTCTGAGAACCAGTTCACCACAATATCCACGTATTCAAGAGCAGTGGTGGGCACACTTCCAATAATCCGATAACAGATAATTATAGATAACGTTTTCTTTATCGGATTATCTTTTTAGATAACTTTAAAAACCATTATCGGACCAATTATCTTCCGATTAATCTTTGTCCAATAATTTTTAAACTGATAAAGTAAAGCTGAACAGCGACAAGCATTTTTAAAATTAGTTTAACACTCACCTGTTAAAAATTTTGTAACAGACGCACAGCTATAATCTTTACTAACAGAAGAGAGCAGTTTGTATAAAAAGCATCTCAATCCTCTGCAAACAAAAGCGAAACAGCCCCAAAAGGAAAAAAAAAAAAATTCTTTTAACACCATACCAACAGGCTGCCGATATCACCTAAGTCATCCAGAGGCATACGTTTTTAACTTATGGTTCAAATTTTAACTAAGAAAATTTTGGACAAGTTATTTAAAATTACTGTCATGTCTGAAGTTTTATTAAGTGAAAATATCAGATATATGTTTTAGTTTTAAAGTAATGTGCTATTTTTTAAGGTTTTGTGAGCACATCCTGTGACCCGCAATGCATTTTGGGTAGGATGATGTAATCTCAGTACATCACGACAGGACAGATGCATTTCAGACACTCTGTTCAGGCTCCACAGACAACAGCATTAAACTCTAGTGCCTAAAACTCTCTTGAATATATTCTCTGCATTTATAGATGTTGGTTTTATTTGCGTTTGTTAAATTCCATGAATTTTAAATGTAGCAGACAGGGATTACTGTATCTGGAATTTTGTTTTCAAGGCCTCTACTGCCATCTACTGGTCAGTAGTGTTCACTAAGCGTGTGGGAACCAGTAGATAGCAGTGTTCTATTTATTTTGACCCTGGTTATGTCAGATGATTGTCAAATCAACTTTTTGGCTTTGCAAATGGCTTTTTTTGTGTGCAATGAATGTATACATTATACAAGTTTCACTTTTTTAATGGAATTACAACCTTATTTCTTTTTCTAATTCTCCCATTTTTTTGCATCCAGCCTTATTTTGTTTAGAAATTTCCTTGACAAATAATATCAGTCTATTAGGACGTCAGGTTATGTGTTACACATATACATGTGTGTGTATATATTTTCCAACTTATTCCCATTGATGAAACTTTTCATTTTCTGCCTGAAAGCTTATTAGATGAGTGTGTTCAGGGCTCCGTTTTTTTACAAAATACACAAACGTGTTACAGACCTTGAAATCCAACAGCAGGGATTGATATTATCCAAAGATTTATGAACATACAAATTAACGTGCTTACACTTTATCATGATTTTCTCCGTTGAGATATAAAAGTGTCTTATCGTAGCGTTCGTGTGTATATATGCATTATAACGCAGCGCACGAGCGACGTTACGATATTCTTCAGAACGACAACATACGCAACATGCATCCGTGCCGCTGTGTTGGGAGCTCTGTAGTAAACAAGCGCTTCCAGCAGGGGCAGAATGTTGAAAGAAAAGTGTGGTCTCATTGTTGTGGTCTGTTTTTATTTTTATTATTATAAGCTATTAAATTTGTTCTACTACTAGTTGTAGATGTGTCAGAAGTAATATTGGAATTTATCTGTTATCTGTAACTTCCGATACACTTTTGGGTGGTTTATTGTTTTATCTTTATTGAAGATAACTTTTCAGTTATCTGATCATCTGTTATCGAAGTTAATTTTTTGGTTATCTGTGCCCACCACTGTTCAAGAGGACCAATCAGTGTGCCCCAGACACTCCACTAAGTCAGTTTCCACGAAGAACCCCCCCAACTTACTGAAGACCTTTCATGTCACACCCCGGCCTTGCCCCAGTTACCAATCAGAAGATGACAGCACCCAAACAGAACTGAACTGCATAAAGACTGTGTGCTTCCGGCAATCGAGGATCCTTGCTGAACACACACAATTTCTGCTGAAGCGGTTCCGTAGAAAGGTGTTTTCACATCACTTGTGTGGATCAGGAGTGTTTTAAGCTGCACAACTGCTGCCATCCCATGTAAAGGGGGTTTAAGGGTGGATGTGCTGAAAGGGAGCCTGAAGATATCTAGACTACAGAGGTAGAACTTTGAGGAGGTACCGATGAATCTAATCTGACAGGGCAAATGTACTGCAGTTACATTAGGAAACTCAATGATGATGGCCTTAATTAAATTCAGATAGTTAAATAAAGGATGAATGAATGAATAATCAAACCAATAGAAAAATAAATACAATAGAGAAATCTATGGATAAAGATGTACACGTATTAATAAAATGTTAATAATGATAAAATATTACCTTTCAAATGTCATTAAAAACAATGCCCAACATATTGTCAGTCCGTAGGGATTAACGTTTGTCAGAGCAGACTGGCTGAAATAAGTAACCTCAGTGAAAATGACCTGCCCATCACGATGAAACACGTTTAAAAACTGTGACCTAAACCTCAGCAACAACATGTGTCCTCATATGTTTAATATC
The DNA here is from genome assembly GCF_902500255.1 of Thalassophryne amazonica. Lineage (NCBI taxonomy): Eukaryota > Metazoa > Chordata > Actinopteri > Batrachoidiformes > Batrachoididae > Thalassophryne > Thalassophryne amazonica. The sequence goes on along the minus strand of NC_047120.1, from coordinate 2,613,185 downwards.
ATTAGGGTCGTATGAACATAGTACTTGAACAACTTTCAGACAATGTTGACAACATGAGATAGAGCTGGACTCACCAAGATCCTACGTGCGATGACTCAAAACTCACAAAGTCCCTCCCTCTTATCGTTTGTATTTGTGGTTGTGTTTGCTTGGCGCTCAGTGAGGGGAGCAGCTGAGAACAGCTCAGATATATATACCCAAACCACTGAGGTCACATGCCCCAATCTGACACCAAGACAGGGTGGGCAAAGGTTCATGCTTTATTTTTGGAAAATATTTTGTTTATGATGTCAGGATACACTATGATGATTTACATCTTTGACTACGTTCTTCCCAAATACCCTTTGAGTGTAGCGTGTTATTGCATGAATGTTCCACAAGCTTTCAACCATTTACCCTTCAGCAGCAGGAATGAGTTAAAAAAAAAAAGCAGTGGTGTGATGGGGAAATTGTGTCTGGAATTCCAGACATAAGAACTTATGTTCCCAAATAACTTATGTTTACTTTCACTTTGAGGTTACTTTCACTTCTTCAGCCTGCTGGCTGTATGAACTTTTGAACTGTGAAATCTTGACAGATAACTGGCCGGGCTGCAGAGGATACTGAGTAGATTCCGAGAAACAGGGTTTCCTGGAAATGGAGGAGGCTTTAAAAATGCTCCCAAATACTCAATATGACACACTTGACACACTTGTGGTCACAGAAGTCTCCGGGTAGTGAGGTTTTCTCCCTAATGAAGATTTTTGGTACATTTTGTACATTTTCGCCCTCTGTGCACCATCTCCTTGGTGGTGATGCTGCACACTAGAGCTGCCACAAACGACTATTTTGACAGTCAACTAGTCAACAATAATTTTTGTGATTAGTCGACTAGTCAGATCATATGGAATTGCCTAAATTTAAGGCCTGCAGCATTTTCTGACAAACATCAGGGGATGAAAACACGAACATTTCCAAACCAGTGACTATTTCTTAGACTTTATTTACATCAATCATTCAGAAATACAAACAGTGTGGTACTTTATAGTAAATCTGTGTCAGGTAGGCAGTTCTCAAAAACTAAATGTCCATGCTGGAAGGAGAAAAGTGAGGGAAGCCACCAAGACACAACTCTGGAAGAACTTTTGGCTTCTGTGAGTCAGGGAGTCAGACTTGGGGGGGGTAAAGGGTACTATGTACCCAGGGCCCAGAGCCTGGGGGGCCCACAAAAAACTGGCATTAAATACATTTTTGTGTTGCATGTTAATGAATGTATAAATGTTGCAAAACATAATTCTGCTCTAACAATAACATTGAAAAATCTCTGAGAGCCCTTCCACCCCTGCACAGTTGTGCAATGGTTTAGTCCAGGCGAACGGGCATATATCTCAAACGGGATCTGACACAAAGAGGAAGTGTTTAGTAGTGCTGAAACAACTAATCGATTTAATCAATGATTAAAATAGTTGTCAACTAATTTAGTCATCAGTTAGTTGTTAAATAACTTTGTTTTACTGCGACTGTTTCTTTTCTTTGATATAAACCAACCGTTTCTGCAGCCTGGCTTTGCTTTGACCCTTGAACCAATCAAAGCAGTGCTTCGATCTGGTGCTTTGTTGATTCAGTGTTTTATTTTGCTTAATCTTAATTTTTCCCCACTAAAACCCCAAAGAGCATATGTCTGTGAGTAATATTTACCTTTTTATGTTAATCTGACCTGTTATGGTCTTCTGAAACAGTTGATAGATGTATTTTATAACTTAAAAATGGGACCGATGTTAGCTCGTTAGCATGTCTATGACGTTTTCAATGTTGAAGTTAGCATTAAGCTGTTGCAGCTGTCAGCACATTTGTTTTCTGTATAATAATTCATGGCTCAGTGTTTGTTGTTGTAAAAGAGTCAAATGTATTACAAATTGTAATATTTTATTCATTTATTTTTATTTATATATCAATAATAATAATAGCAACAACAACAATAATAGTAATAATAACTAATAATGCCACAATACAGTTTTAGAGAAACAGACAAAAAGAATCTGATAAAACAAAACAGAAAAGATTAAAGGAATGCAATTTGGTGCATTCCTGTGCATTTTATCAGATGGGAATGCACCAAAAAAATAAATAAATAGCACACACACATACATACATATATATATATATATATACACACACACACACATATATATATCAAGATGAAAGTACAGGAAGGTCAGTGATCCAAAGTTCTGTTGGTTTGACCAGCAGGATAAAGAAGTGAAAGCAAATGTTAATAACAGTAAATATAGACTCTGCATAGAGAAAATGAAAGAAGCCACACACACACACGTCTTTACAAGTTTAGTGCCAACAACTTTGTGATATCCTCCACCCCACCCCTGCCAACAGCCTTCTGTCTGCCGCAATCACAAACACGTGTCTTCCAAGAGTGACCCCACCTGACCCCAGGACTCAACCACTCCAGTGTGAATCCATGCATTTGAAGGTGGCGAATAAGAATGTTTATGTTAACATTGAATAATTTGGGATGAAAAACCTAGTTTGGGGCATTTTATGCCAAATTTGAAAATTGAATGAAAATTTCACTTTTTTATTTGTGAGATACTGACAAGCCAAAAGGAGGTGGGTGGTGGGGGGTTAAATATGACTCAAAATTCTTACACAATAATGCAGTTTGGAAGTTGAACCACTTGACACACTTTTGATCACAGAAGTCTCTGGGTAGTGAGGTTTTCTCCCTAATGAAGGGTTTTGGTGCATTTTGTACCTTTTTACCCTCTGAGCATCTCCTTGGTGGTGATGCTGCGCGCACACACACACACACACACACACACACACACACACACACACACACACACACACACACACACACACACACACACACACACACACACACACACACACACACACACACACACACACACATCTGAGTGTGAGTCCGTGTGGGCATTTGCTGATGTCCATAGCCAGGTAAACAGCACACCAGACTCTCTACGGACTCCCTGTGGGTGGTGAGCCCACATGGAGATGACACCATATCAAGCTGAGCCCTGCAGAGTCCCACGATGGTAGTCGCCTGCAAGCACCAAGTGCTCGCCTGCAAGTAACCCCCCCCCCCCCAGGCCTGGCACCAGGAGAAGGCCCCAGTTTCCTTGGTCTGGGTGAAGTGACTAGATCCCTAATTGTGTCTGTCATAAAGGCCCTTGGTCTGTCTCCTCACCTGGGACCAATATGTCAAGGTTGGCCCTACCAGATCCAGATTCTTGACTGTCATTGTAACAAGTACAACCAAAGGTAAGGTGCAAGTATAAACCTGAGTAAAGCACATGCTGGCAAAGAAAGAAAATAAACACAAAATTTATCAGAATGAAAAAGGTGCTAAAGGTACTAAATCAAATCAAATCAATTTTATTTATATAGCACCAAATCACAACAACAGTTGCCCCAAGGTGCTTTATATTGTAAGGCAAGGCCATACAATAATTACAGAAAAACCCCAACGGTCAAAACGACCCCCTGTGAGCAAGCACTTGGCGACAGTGGGAAGGAAAAACTCCCTTTTAACAGGAAGAAAGCTCCAGCAGAACCAGGCTCAGGGAGGGGCAGTCTTCTGCTGGGACTGGTTGGGGCTGAGGGGAGAGAATCAGGAAAAAGACATGCTGTGGAAGAGAGCAGAGATCAATCACTAATGATTAAATGCAGAGTGGTGCATACAGAGAAAAAAGAGAAAGAAACACTCAGTGCATCATGGGAACCCCCCAGCAGTCTAAGTCTATAGCAGCATAACTAAGGGATGGTTCAGGGTCACCTGATCCAGCCCTAACTATAAGCTTTAGCAAAAAGGAAAGTTTTAAGCCTAATCTTAAAAGTAGAGAGGGTGTCTGTCTCCCTGATCTGAATTGGGAGCTGGTTCCACAGGAGAGGAGCCTGAAAGCTGAAGGCTCTGCCTCCCATTCTACTCTTACAAACCCTAGGAACTACAAGTAAGCCTGCAGTCTGAGAGCGAAGCGCTCTATTGGGGTGATATGGTACTATGAGGTCCCTAAGATAAGATGGGACCTGATTATTCAAAATCTTATAAGTAAGAAGAAGAATTTTAAATTCTATTCTAGAATTAACACGAAGCCAATGAAGAGAAGCCAATATGGGTGAAATATGCTCTCTCATTCTAGTCCCCGTCAGTACTCTAGCTGCAGCATTTTGAATTAACTGAAGGCTTTTCAGGGAACTTTTAGGACAACCTGATAATAATGAATTACAATAGTCCAGCCTAGAGGAAATAAATGCATGAATTAGTTTTTCAGGAGCTAATGCTCCAGACTACACAGCTCCCAGGATCACTGGAAGACACAAACCCCTACACCAGGATTAGGTGGCGATCCAGGATGTGACACTACCTTGAAATCCTATTCCTGATGTTCAATTACAGGATTTCAAGGTAAGGGACATACAGTGCCCTCTGAAAGTATGTCTAGGATTCTGAAAAAAGAACTTACATCTGAAATTCTCAAATAAGAACTTATGACTGGAATTCCCAATTAAGAACTTATTTTGGAATTCACAAATAAGAACTTATGTCTGGAATTCTCAAATAAGAACTTATATCTGCAGTTCCCAAATAACAATTTATGTTTACTTTCACTTTAAGTTTGCTTTCACTTCTTCAGCCTGCTGGCTGTATGAACTTTTGAACTGTGAAATGAGTCATCTTGCAGACGATACTGAGTTCATACTGAGAAGCAGGGTTTCCTGGAAATGGGGGAAGCTTAAAAACTGCTCCAATACTCAATATGGTCAAAAACATGCAGCCTGGAGTGTGTATGTGGGTGGATGGGTGTTGAAAATTCATAAAAAAGACAATATTATTGTTATTATTAGGCAATAAACCTCAATTCCCAGACTTCAAGTTGCACATCAAGTCTGTCTGTTTCAAGATAATTTTCCATTTCAATTCTACATAAAGTCTTAAAGGTATAATCCCTTTTTCTTTTTTAATCTTTTTTTTACCGAGTTAAGAAGATCATCTCCAAAATGCATTATTGGTGTGAAAGTTCTATGGATAATACAGCTCAAAAGTAGCCATCAGAGCACAAAAAATGTCTTTTAATATTATTTTAAAGATTTGTATGGTTTTCCATCAACACCAAGGGAGTCATTCTCATTCGATTTAAACCAGAGTGATCAGGAGGGCCCATTTAAAATAATTCATAATTGGACTTATGCCATGTCCTACATTTCTTTCCCCTTTCACACTTCTCAATGGAAGAGCCCTTAAAAACAAACAAAAAGCTGTCTTGCAAAAAAATGTGACAGATTCCATTACGTCTTGGAATAATTGCAACATTACCTACAGACCTTATCATGGAAAACATATTTTCATTTACAAGCCTTGTAAATGAATATATATATATATATATATATATATATATATATATATATATATATATATATATATATATATATATCTGCCGCAATCAGAAACACGTGTCTTCCGAGAGCGACCCCACCTGATCCAAGGACTCGACCACTCCAGTCTGAATCCATGCAATTGAAGGTGGCAAATAAGAATGTTGATGTTAACATTGAATAATTTGGGATGAAAAACCTAGTTATGGGCATTTTGTGCCAAAAAAGAAAGAAAGAAAAAAAAACCCCTGCAAAAATGTGTGATTTTGTGGATAATGGCTTCATTTTTTTATTTTTAATTATGACTCAGAATTCTTACACAATAATGCAGTTTGGAAGTTGAACCACTTGACACACTTTTGATCACAGAAGTCTCTGGGTAGTGAGGTTTTCTCCCTAATGAACATTTTTGGTGCATTTTGTACCCTTTCACCCTCTGAGCACCATCTCCTTGGTGGTTATTGAAGACCCCCCTCAACCACTGTTATGTTCTTTTTTATTAATGCAAACACAAAATTTGTAATGTGTAGTCAAACGAGATCTAAATCATTAGATCACACCTGGGAGTCAGACCTCTTTTTAAAGTTGGGGGAGCAATATTGAGTTGGGGGGTCTGTTGGGGGGCCAGACCCCCCAACAGACCCCCCAACTCAATATACACTCAACAAAGATATAAATGCAACACTTCTGGTTTTGCTCCCATTTTGTATGAGATGAACTCAAAGATCTAAAACTTTTTCCACATACACAATATCACCATTTCCCTCAAATATTGTTGACAAACCAGTCTAAAACTGTGATAGTGAGCACTTCTCCTTTGCTGAGATAATCCATCCCACCTCACAGGTGTGCCATATCAAGATGCTGATTAGACGCCATGATTAGTGCACAAGTGTGCCTTAGACTGCCCACAATAAAAGGCCACTCTGAAAGGTGCAGTTTTGTTTTATTGGGGGGGGGGATACCAGTCAGTATCTGGTGTGACCACCATTTGCCTCATGCAGTGCAACACATCTCCTTCACATAAAGTTGAAGAGAACACCTCTCCAACATGCCAAACGTCAGCGAATGTGAGCATTTGCCCACTCAAGTCGGTTACGACGACGAACTGGAGTCAGGTCGAGACCCCGATGAGGACGACGAGCATGCAGATGAGCTTCCCTGAGATGGTTTCTGACAGTTTGTGCAGAAATTCTTTGGTTATGCAAACCGATTGTTTCAGCAGCTGTCCGAGTGGCTGGTCTCAGACGATCTTGGAGGTGAACATGCTGGATGTGGAGGTCCTGGGCTGGTGTGGTTACACGTGGTCTGCGGTTGTGAGGCTGGTTGGATGTACTGCCAAATTCTCTGAAACGCCTTTGGAGACAGCTTATGGTAGAGAAATGAACATTCAATACACGAGCAACAGCTCTGGTTGACATTCCTGCTGTCAACATGCCAATTGCACGCTCCCTCAAATCTTGCGACATCTGTGGCATTGTGCTGTGTGATAAAACTGCACCTTTCAGAGTGGCCTTTTATTGTGGGCAGTCTAAGGCACACCTGTGCACTAATCATGGTGTCTAATCAGCATCTTGATATGGCACACCTGTGAGGTGGGATGGATTATCTCAGCAAAGGAGAAGTGCTCACTATCACAGATTTAGACTGGTTTGTGAACAATATTTGAGGGAAATGGTGATATTGTGTATGTGGAAAAAGTTTTAGATCTTTGAGTTCATCTCATACAAAACGGGAGCAAAACCAAAAGTGTGTTTATATTTTTGTTGAGTATAGTTAGCTTTCAAGCTCACCTGTCTTTTCAAAGAATTTGGTTAGCAGCTGCTTTCCCTCATTTAGTTTCTGTTCCCTGTCCTTTTTTCTCTTCTTTTTTGAAATCCGGACTGATTTTTTTTTTTAAGGAAAGACATATTTCATTTCAGCCTAAACACTAGGGCTGCAACTAACAATTATTTTACTAATCAGTTCATCGGTCGATTATTTTTTCGATTACTCTTTTTTTGTTTGTTTGTTTTTTGCTTACATGTGAGTTTTGCCATATTTTTTTGAGTTATTATTAAAAGGCCTTTATCACACAACACCAACGTTTGACCTTGTAACAAAGTTATGATTTATATTCTCGTCAAAAACATACCTGGAGTAGTGTTTTGTTTTATTTTGCACATACGAGGTCTGTCCGTAAAGTATAGGTCCTTTTTATTTTTTTCAAAAACTATATGGATTTCATTCATATGTTTTTACGTCAGACATGCTTGAACCCTCGTGCGCATGCGTGGGTTTTTCCACGCCTGTCGGTGACGTCATTCGCCTGTGAGCACTCCTTGTGGGAGGAGTCGTCCACCCCTCGTTGGAATTCCTTTGTCTGAGAAGTTGCTGAGAGACTGGCGCTTTGTTTGATCAAAATTTTTTCTAAACCTGTGAGACACATCGAAGTGGACATGGTTCGAAAAATTAAGCTGGTTTTCAGTGAAAATTTTAACAGCTGATGAGAGATTTTGAGGTGATTCTGTCGCTTTAAGGACTTTTCACGGTGCGAGACGTCGTGCAGCGCTCTCAGGCAGCGTCATCACCCTGTTTCAAGCTTAAAACCTCCACATTTCAGGCTTTATTGATCCAGGACGTCGTGAGAGAACAGAGACGTTTCAGAAGAAGTCGGTTTCAGCATTTTATCCGGATATTCCACTGTTAAAGGAGATTTTTTAATGAAAGACGTGCGGACGGGTCCGCGCGTCGGGACGCAGCCGACGCGGCGGCACAGGAAAAACACCTCCGTGTTGATAACCATTTGTTAAAATCCAGTTGGCTTTTGATGGCTTTCAGTGGAGTGAGTATATGAGAAATTGTTTATCAGCTGGAGATGTTCCAACTTGTCCTCAAGGCCTCCAACAGAGGTGTTTTTCCTGTGACGGAGCGTCGCGGCGGCTGCGAGCCGGCGCTGCAATCCGCCCGCACGTCTTTCATTAAAAAAATCTCCTTTAACAGTGGAATATCCGGATAAAATGCTGAAACCGACTTCTTCTGAAACTTCTCTGTTCTCTCACGACGTCCTGGATCAATAGAGCCTGAAATGTGGAGGTTTTAAGCTTGAAACAGGCTGATGACGCTGCCTGAGAGCGCTGCACGACGTCTCGCACCGTGAAAAGTCCTTAAAGCGACAGAATCACCTCAAAATCTCTCATCAGCTGTTAAAATTTTCACTGAAGACCAGCTTAATTTTTCGAACCATGTCCACTTCGATGTATCTCACAGGTTTAGAAAAAATTTTGATCAAACAAAGCGCCAGTCTCTCAGCAACTTCTCAGACAAAGGAATTCCGACGAGGGGCTGGACGACTCCTCCCACAAGGAGTGCTCACAGGCGAATGACGTCACCGACAGGCATGGAAAAACCCACGCATGCGCACGAGGGTTCAAGCATGTCTGACGTAAAAACATATGAATGAAATCCATATAGTTTTTGAAAAAAATAAAAAGGACCTATACTTTACGGACAGACCTCATATCACCGACACGCCACAAAGAGATTTCCATCATGTTTAGATGCCTACAGCAACTATCTCAACCACTGACAACATATTACAGCAAGAGTCCACGAAAGTATTTTAAAGGCCTGATGAAAGTGTAATATGTTATATTTAATAAGATATTTTCATGAAAAAAGACACAAATGTGCAGTTTACTGCATTTAATTTTTTTCTTGTGTAAAAACACAGCTTAGATGTGGTTTGACCAAAACAAATTGTCATTAAACTTAATAAAACAGGGATGAAGTGGAGGTTTAAGAGTCACTAGATGTTCACAGGAAACAGTTATTTCTATCTTATTTCTATCTATTTTGTTTTATCAGATTCTTTTTGTCCATTTCTCTAAAACTGTATTGTGGCATTATTAGTTATTATTACTATTATTGTTGTTGTTTCTATTATTATTGTTGTTTCTATTATTATTATTACTTATTATTGATATATAAATACAAATAAATGAATAAAATATTACAATTTGTAATACATTTGACTCTTACGACAACAAACGCTGAGTCATGAATTATTATACAGAAAACAAATGTGCTGACAGCTGCAACAGCTTAATGCTAACTTCAACATTGGAAACGCCATAGACATGCTAACGCGTTAGTGTCGGTCCCATTTTTAATTTATAAAATACATCTATCAACTGTTTCAGAAGACCATAAGAGGTCAGATTAACATAAAAAGTTAAATGTTATTCACAGACATAGACTCTTTGAGGTTTTAGTGGGGACCCAGAATCCTTTGCCATCTGTCTGTGTTTGTTACAAAACTTCAGAATTAGTGCATTATTCATCATTAAAAGATATGTTATATTTTAACTTTGTACAAATTACAGAATTGACATTAATGGAGTTACTCTATCAGTATTCATTCTATTTATACATCAAACCATAAGTCAGCACTGCTTTATTTTCCAAGACCTCGGCCTGATTGTTTGTGATTGAGTAGAGAGTTGAGCTTCGTTGCTCCTCTCAGCTGCTTCTGTGCTGGAAGCCATGTAGTAAACTGGAGCCTCCAGCAGGGAGCAGGGTGCAGAAAGACAGAAGTGCTGAGTCACTGTTTGGGTCTGTCGTCGCCTTTGATGCTTCCAAAAGCGATCGTGGTGTTAAAACTCAAAATCAGCTTGTTAATAGTTGCAAGTGTACCGGAGACAATACTGGAATTTATTGGTTATCTGTAACTTCCGATAAATTTTTGGGTGGTTTATCGGTTTAGCTTTATAAAAGATAACTTTTCAGTTATCTGATTATCTGTTATCGAAGTTAATTCTTTGGTTATCTGTGCCCACCACTGGTTATTACAAACGTACAGTTTAATTGAATTTCATGTGAAGTTAATCATACAAGATCTGGTGTTCTCATCGTCCCGATGTAACGCAGGGGCTTGTTCAGGAATGAGACCCCGAACACAGTTTACATTAGGGTTTTATAGACATCTATTGACATCATTGATAAAGAAGTGATCCTCCCATGGGTGTGCTTACATGATCAAAAAATGCCATGTCATGTTTAGGGCATGTGGCTAACTTGGTCAAACTTTAAAGACGTAAAAGCAGAGCCTTGTGTTAGTGGAACTGCAGCATACTATTTACGTCTTTTCACAAGATAACAAGATACTGAAAACCGCTTAGCTTTTACAAGATATACTTTGGTGCAGACAAATGATCCTAACAAGAGTACAGAAACTCACTGTGCAGAACATCAAGAACATATTGATGCAGCTCTCATTTCTAGAAATCTGGCCAATTTTCTTAAATCCTCCAAACCGTGACTATCCAGGGTTGGGACCAGGAAGCAGAGTTGTAGTCTTACACACCTCTCTGCAGCTTCTCTCCCCCTGCCATCCCCTCATTACCCCATCCCTGTAGAGACGGTGCCTGCTCCCAGACCACCAATAACCAGTAAAAATCTATTTAAGCATAAAAATTCAAAAAGAAAAAATAATATAGCACCTTCAACTGCACCACAGACTAAAACAGTTAAATGTGGTCTATTAAACATTAGGTCTCTCTCTTCTAAGTCCCTGTTAGTAAATGATATAATAATTGATCAACATTGATTTATTCTGCATTACAGAAACCTGGTTACAGTAGGATGAATATGTTAGTTTAAATGAGTCAACACCCCCGAGTCACACTAACTGCCAGAAATGCTCGTAGCACGGGCCGAGGCGGAGGATTAGCAGCAATCTTCCATTCCATCTTATTATTTAATCAAAAACCCAGACAGAGCTTTAATTCATTTGAAAGCTTGACTCTTAGTCTTGTCCATCCAAATTGGAAGTCCCAAAAACCAGTTTTATTTGCTATTATCTATCGTCCACCTGGTCGTTACTGTGAGTTTCTCTGTGAATTTTCAGACCTTTTGTCTGACTTAGTGCTTAGCTCAGATAAGATAATTATAGTGGGCAATTTTAACATCCACACAGATGCTGAGAATGACAGCCTCAACACTGCATTTAATCTATTATTAGACTCAATTGGCTTTGCTCAAAATGCTACCTAAACTCTGTAAGTGAGATAGAGTATCTCGTCAATAGTATCTAGTCAACTGATGGGGACTAGAAGGAGAGAGCATATCTCACCCATATTGGCCTCTCTTCATTGGCTTCCTGTTAATTCTAGAATAGAATTTAAAATTCTTCTTCTTACTTATAAGGTTTTGAATAATCAGGTCCCATCTTATCTTAGGGACCTTGTAGTACCATATCACCCCAATAGAGCGCTTCGCTCTCAGACTGCAGGCTTACTTGTAGTTGCTAGGGTTTGTAAGAGTAGAATGGCCTCAGACAGTGGACTCATCTCTGTGCTTGTTCTGTTAGACCTCAGTGCTGCTTTTGATACTGTTGACCATAAAATTTTATTACAGAGATTAGAGCATGCCATAGGTATTAAAGGCACTGCGCTGCGGTGGTTTGAATCATATTTATCTAATAGATTACAATTTGTTCATGTAAATGGGGAATCTTCTTCACAGACTAAGGTTAATTATGGAGTTCCACAAGGTTCTGTGCTAGGACCAATTTTATTCACTTTATACATGCTTCCCTTAGGCAGTATTATCCATGAAGCTAGAGGACACACACCAATTAGCTAAACTTGTTATATGGCTGGGGGGGCCTGGCTGCCTTTTTGTTTCTGTCCTTTGCTTCTCCTTCCAGGTGGTTTGCATTTGGAACTGAGTGGCTGTGTTGCTGAGTTTATCAGGACCTCACCCTGATCACCTGAGGCTGATCACCTGCGGCTCATCAGGACTCACAGCTGTGGTGCATCTGCATGGATTGGAACATGGTGGCATTTAAGACTGGAGTGCACAGTGTGTATTTGCCAGAGACTCGACCTTGTGACCAGATGGGTGAGATCGTCGTCTCGGGAGCCATCTCATCATCAATGGATGCAGAGAACGTCCAGGTTTGATCCACGGAGGAGGGGGTGAGGTCTCACGCTCGTCAGCACACTTCCTGAGGTACGTTAGATTTTGTGACTAACATTTATACAGTCAGTAAATGTGGTGTCCCTCACACCTTTATTATATTGAGCTGTATGTTAGTCATGTATCGACTTCCACTGCAGTGGAGTTTTGTGAACTGGATGTTCCATGCCTGCAGGTTGGGAAGTTGATTAGTAATCAAGCCAGGAAGTGTTTGCTGTTTGTACACCTTTAAGTGTTCTCTCTGTGTGTAGAGTGTGGACTCACATAATGGTTCCTTCTTTCACAGACTCGGTTTGTTGCGGCCACCTGGGGGGTGTCGGCGGGGTCCTTGAGCCCGAACAGCTTCTGGCTCCGGACCGTTAGCGCTGCTGGGAGCGCACCACGCCAGACCGCACTTTGTTTTTTATGTATCACTGTTATGTATTAAATTCAGTTAGCCTTTGTACCGTGCTCTGCTTATTTCATACTGGGTCTTTCAAACGCTGGTCGGTTCTCCGAGCTGCGTCCGACACATAACAAAACTGCAGGATTGTCTTACAGACATAAAGACATGGATGACCTCTAATTTCCTTCTTTTAAACTCAGATAAAACTGAAGTCATTGTACTTGGCCCCACAAATCTTAGAAACATGGTGTCTAACCAGATCCTTACTCTGGATGGCATTACCCTGACCTCTAGTAATACTGTGAGAAATCTTGGAGTCATTTTTGATCAGGATATGTCATTCAATGCGCATATTAAACAAATATGTAGGACTGCTTTTTTGCATTTACGCAATATCTCTAAAATTAGAAAGGTCTTGTCTCAGAGTGATGCTGAAAAACTAATTCATGCATTTATTTCCTCTAGGCTGGACTATTGTAATTCATTATTATCAGGTTGTCCTAAAAGTTCCCTGAAAAGCCTTCAGTTAATTCAAAATGTTGCAGCTAGAGTACTGACTGGGACTAGAAGGAGAGAGCATATCTCACCCATATTGGCCTCTCTTCATTGGCTTCCTGTTAATTCTAGAATAGATTTTAAAATTCTTCTTCTTACTTATAAGGTTTTGAATAATCAGGTCCCATCTTATCTTAGGGACCTCATAGTACCATATCACCCCAATAGAGCGCTTCGCTCTCAGACTGCAGGCTTATTTGTAGTTCCTAGGGTTTGTAAGAGTAGAATGGGAGGCAGAGCCTTCAGCTTTCAGGCTCCTCTCCTGTGGAACCAGCTCCCAATTCAGATCAGGGAGACAGACACCCTCTCTACTTTTAAGATTAGGCTTAAAACTTTCCTTTTTGCTAAAGCTTATAGTTAGGGCTGGATCAGGTGACCCTGAACCATTCCTTAATTATGCTGCTATAGACTTAGACTGCTGGGGGGTTCCCATGATGCACTGAGTGTTTCTTTCTCTTTTTGCTCTGTATGCACCACTCTGCATTTAATCATTAGTGATTGATCTCTGCTCCCCTCCACAGCATGTCTTTTTCCTGGTTCACTCCCTCAACCCCAACCAGTCCCAGCAGAAGACTGCCCCTCCCTGAGCCTGGTTCTGCTGGAGGTTTCTTCCTGTTAAAAGGGAGTTTTTCCTTCCCACTGTCACCAAGTACTTGCTCACAGGGGGTCGTTTTGACCGTTGGGGTTTTTTACATAATTATTGTATGGCCTTGCCTTACAATATAAAGCGCCTTGGGGCAACTGTTTGTTGTGATTTGGCGCTATATAAATAAAATTGATTGATATTGATCCAGTGCAAACTTGCTGACCGTCATCGTTCTTAACCTCACAGAACCCCAGCAGAAATGCAACAATGTATTAACATGGGTTTAAAGAGTCTGAAATCAATTTTATATGACATATGTATTTCTAAGTTATTTATTACCAACAGCTAACAGAATCTCTTCCACTATCACAGCAGGAACCACAGGAACAATCCCATTCTCATGATGGATAAATGGAGGCCATTCTTCCAGGAAACGCATAACATTTGAAACTTCATGAAATCAAAATGGCTCTGTAATGTGTGTGTGTGTGTAAATATTTCTGACATGTTGTGTACCACTTAACCTGCAATGTATGTTTGTAAATCTTTTTTCTCGTCAAACCAAATACTTGACACTGCTTGCAGAGGAGGGAGAGTTAAAAACATCCCATTTTCTTCCTTGTTTTAGAGTTGTACTTACATGGCATGGTGGTATTACGTCACATAAATTCTCTGTGCAGTCTTTTGAAATTAATAAATGTTAAAATGTTGTTTTGGGGGAGGTGATGGTTCAGTTGTTAAGGCATTGGGCTTCTGAGCAGAAGATCCTCGGTTCAAATCCCAGCCTGACTGGAAAATCACTAATTACCCTTGCAAGGTCTTTTATCCCCTATTGCTCCCGGTGTGTAGTGGGCACCTTGTATGGCAGTGCCCTCATATCGGGGTGAATGTGAGGCATTATTTGTAAAGTGCTTTGAGCGTCTGACGCAGATGGAAAAGCGCTATATAAATACAATCCATTTAAAAGTCAAATACTGACCTGATCATCAGTGAGCAACAGAAGAGATGAAAACGCTTGGACAAAATTGGAAGAAAAAGATTGAGTTTGTGAGAAGAACCTCTGAGGTAAACCTCCACAGCCTCTTTATCACACACACAGAACTGTAAGTGAGAACACAAATATCTGCATCAGCTGAACTGCACCTTAAATGGACTTTAAGCTGCAGCTCCACAGTACAAAGTCCAATGTGCTGATGACATTTAATGCTTAATAGAGAAGCTTGAATCTTCGACTGGACTGGGTTGCTTGACGCGAGGACAGTCTTCCAGAGCAAGAATTTTAGCTGAGGAAGCTTCTGCGATTTGAAGCGAAAACGTCCTCGCGTCAAGCAACCCAGTCCAGTCGAAGATTCAAGCTTCTCTACTATGGAAACCACCTGGACAACTGAGAGCCTACACAGAAACATTTAATGCTTAACTGCCTCTTCAAAGGTTTATGAGGGTCACTGTATCAAACCTGTGATCAAGACTTAGTTAACCAATCTCCTACATAATGCCCATTTCTGTGCATTTTTTTTTATAACTATCATGAAATTATTCCTGATTTAGTTGTGAGATAAAGTTGACTGATTACTGGAAAATGAAAAGCCCCACTTTTACACAACATCCAGGCTCAAATACACACTGATGGTCAGTGTTGTTGTGTGGGCCGCCCGAAGAGGAGGTAATGCTGGCCCAACACCAGAGGGCACCCTGCCTGATGTCGGGCTTCAGGCACCAGAGGGCGCAGTCGCCTCGCAGGAGCACCAGGAGCCGGAGCTGACAGCTGTCAGTCATCACCTCATCACGTCCATAAAAGCCTGGGAGAGACACCATAACACTGCCGAGTTATCAGCTTACCCGACAGGTAACCAACTCAGCCATTTTGTGCCGTACGCACACGTTTTTGCATCTGAGCTTTTTGCAGTCGTAACCTTTCTGTACACTTGCAGCTTGTAGCCGAGTTTGTGGAAGTTGGAAGGAGTTGGCGTACTCCACTCCTCACTCGACTTGTTAAGTGTTACATAAGGCACTGCACGTACTCTGAGTTCTCGTGATTGGAGGTGGAGGTTTTCCCCCCCAGAAAGGAACTGTGTTTTTTCTGACTGTTTGCTGGGTGTACACACACCCACCGTAACCTGTTTGTTTTTCCTGCCACCAGTACCGGATCTGACAGCTGGAGGCAGTGGCCACCTGGGGACTCAGGACTTGGTGGCTCCGGTGTGTTGCAGGTCTCCGTTGGTGGTGGAACCTTGTGGGTCCCGGCTCTTCTCTGGATAGGCGTCTCCTACCCTCAGGCCTGCCCACACGTCACCTTTTGTGGAACTTAATTGACAGACTAAAGCAGTATATTTTGACCTGTTGTGCACATTTGCAATATTAAATTGTATTCATTTGGCATCTCTATTGTCCATTCATTTATGCCCCCTGGTGTGGGTCCGTGTCTTATACCTTCCCCAACAAGTGTTACACAATCTAATCTATTAATTCCTTTTGGATTCTTGTGGTTCATTCAGGGTCACCACAGTGGATCCACAAACTTATTTGTCACAAGTTTAACATTGTAAAGGTTGATGCCCGTCCTAATGCATTAACAGATGTACATGGATTTGAAAATGTGGGCTTGATGCATGGTTCATTGTCTGATCTAGTTTTTGCACAAGTACAAGTTTGGTGGTGATTCGTCAAGGAAACAATAACATTCAAAACTTTATGAAATCAGCCAAAAGTCAAATACTGACCTCAGAGCCGGCCCAAGGCATACGCCAACTACGCGGTTGCTTAGAGCCTCCACGTCACCAGGGGGCCTAGAGAGCACCGAGACGTTGTGATAAAAAAGTAAATATATACATGAAATTAAAATAATATTGAATAATTTAAACGAAATTGTATTACCCCCGAAAAAAATAAATTAACTTTGACAAAATATCAATACTAGGTTGATTGATGCCTCCTGTTGGCTGCTTCCACCGTTGGGCAAATTTAGATGCACCGCTTGGGTCAGGTGGTCGATGACTAATCCTGAGGAATGAAGTGAGTGCAAGTCATGTCTCAGAAAAGAAATTATCCCTCTGGAGCGGAGAAAAGAAAAAAGAAGTTGGAAGACGAGAAAAAACAACAAGACAAAGGTATGTTTGTATGTCCAATATTACAATTTTTGTTGTCATTATTTGCTAAATGCTCCGTTCGAACGAGGTGTCTTAAAGTCAGAGGCGATTGCTCTAAGACTGCAAGTGAAGCTCAGCTTCCCCTAAAATGTCAAAAAATAAGTGATCAAATATATACTGTTGTGTGTACATGTTATTGACTAAATATGCGCTAGAATGCGCTTAACTTTTATTCAGAATCAGCTTCTTATCACTGGTAACGACGCGGCTTTCCTCTCACTCAAACCCGCAGCTTCACAGTGCTTAGTGTAGACTTCAACAGCGACACAAAGACTGCAGCGAAACGAGACGAGTCACTGGATAAATGCTGGGCTTTGTCCCGCCCATCGGACGCTCAGCTTGTCAGGGGTCTATGGGGCAGTGGGCTGTCCTCGGCTGGCCCGGATGCTCAGCTTCTGAATGATGATTGGATGATCTGTCTGAGGCTGAATCTCTTTTTTATTGACAGTGAAATGAGCTAATCAGCGATCTTTTGGTGTAAACATCCGTGGGAGCATTTTTTAATTTTCATTCTGTTCTGAGTTGAACTGGAGACTTTCCTAATCCTCTTAGCGCAGAGGTGACCAAGTTCAGGCCTCGAGAGCTACCTTCCTGACACTCTTAGTTGTCTCCCTGCTCCAACACACCTGAATCCAATGAAAGACTCATTAAAAGTCTGCTAACGAGTCCTTCATTGGATTCAGGTGTGTTGGAGCAGGGAGACAACTAAGAGTGTCAGGAAGGTAGCTCTTGAGGACCGAACTTGGCCACCCCTGTCTTAGCGGCATTTTCTTTGTTAAAAACGACTAGCAACATATCGAGCTTCTATTTCTGGTGTTTGTTTTTTTTTTGTAGCTGCTTGTGTTTGGAGACTGACTTCTATCACTTTTTCTGACTTCTATCGCAGTTTCTGTTCCTACCGAGCAGCGGGTGCTGCCGAGCTCCTCCACCGTCACAAAGCACTCACAGGCGGACAAACTTCACACTAGCCTCGCGCCAGTCCCAGCTAGCGAGCTAGCTAGGTAGCAAGCTGCACATAATGACAGACAATTTGAATGTTGTGGACCGGATTTTGGCGAAGCCATTTGATAGTCTTCCTTACGAAGAAAAACTTAGAGTTAAACAGCAGGGCAGATCAACTCCTCAGATTAATTTGGTGCAAAAGGTGGGGAAAAGTAGCTCAACTCTCAATGGTTTTCAGGCCAAAGTTAAAGCAATAGCCCCCAGTGCAATGTTTGTGCATTGCTCTGCACACACATTGCTGTTATGTTGTGGATTTCTATGTTCATTTTGGAGATTATTTAAGTATTGTATTTATTATCTAAGTATTTAATTTTGATTGCAACTTTATTTTTCTGTAAGATAATGTGAATGTCATTTGATTGTATTTTGTATTTGGATATTGAACATTTTGCACACCATTGCACATCTGAAAGAAATTAAACTATTTAACATGTTTACTATAAATGCAGTCTCCTGCCTACTGATGTTACTTTCAAATAGTTAAATTAATGAGCCATACTTATACATCACTCTGTAAGTAGAAGTTAATTAAAACATATTTATGAGTTTGCTACCCCTTTAAGGTTAAAAACAAGAATGACACCTGTATGATGTAAGATAATTACAAATAATGCTAATGATTGTGGGTACATTACACACATAACAGTGTAGCCTATGGAATAATGAGGCATCTGGTGCTGAGGTGATGGTAGGGGGGCCCCCAAATGAAATTCTGCTTAAGGCCCCATAAAGGCTTGGGCCGGCCCTGACTGACCTGATCATCAGCGAGCAACAGAAGAGATGAAAACTCTTGGACAAAAGTGGAAGAAAAAGATTGAGTTTGTGAGAAGAACCTGTGAGATAAGCCTCCACAGCCTCTTTATCACACACACAGAACTGTAAGTAAGAACACAAATATGTGCATCAGCTGAACTGCACCTTAAATGGACTTTAAGCTGCAGCTCCACAGTACAAAGTCCAGGAAGGTTTATAAACCAGTTTATTTCTGTTTGAAGCTTTATGTCTGATATCATCATGTATCATAACAGAGTGTCAGTCTAACACAGCACATCAGACCCTTCACACACTCCCTGTGACTGCTCAGCCCACAAGGAGGAAACAGCATGTTCTTATCAAGCTGAGCCTGACCATGTCCACAGTTGTAGGAAATATTGTGGCAACAAATGTTTAACTTTAATTTGAACATAAAACTTTCATATGTTTCGTTGCCTCAGTGGGCAAACTTGCAGCTTTGTTGAGTGAATTTAACTTTCAAAGTTTGTTGGAAATATTACTCAAAGGTTTCAGTTTGGAATGGGCCATATGGCAGAAATGTCACAATTTTTCCCCATACTGATCAATTAAGATCTTTACTGTGGTATATAATTTGACTGAAGCCTGAAGAAACCATGTCAGATTGAAAAATCAGGTTAAAATAATTTGTCGTGTTGTAGTAAATACACTCTCAAAACATTTAGTAATTTAACAATAATTTGGTCCCAGTGTCAGAGACGAGGAAAAACACCCTGATCCTGTGCCAAACATCAGGGGGACTCCCCCAATATAGATCTGGCAGAGATCGATGTTCATACAGTACAGGACATTGAACAGTAACATTCAGGAGCAGAAAAACAGCTGAAGTGCAGAAAAATCCTACAGCAATAAAATGCAGCAGCCAATCACATCTACTGCTCACACCGAGCAACGACAAAGACACCTGATGATGTCATGTAGCCTCACGGTGGGTGATGTAGCCTCATTAGACTCTATAACTCTTGTAGACTCTAATTAGACATTAGACTCTATAACTCCTCCCTCTGACACTCATTAACACATGGGTTAAAGCAATAAATTTTCATCTGACTGAAAATTTTTCCCGGCAAAAATCAATGCCAGCAATTCCATAAAATGTGGCGTAGTGGGGGCACACACTCTTTTTTCCTCAATAAATACAATAAACACATTATACAGCATACAAATCTATTCTAAATAGCCTCTAAGGAGAGACAGACAAAGCATAAAAAGAATTTAAAACCTGAACATAAAGGTACATAAAAGGGTGGTGGGGGTGGGGTGTAGTCTTGATTCTGGGGGGTCTGGGGGTGTTCCCCCAGAACATTTTTTAAAAGAGCAAGTCAAATTTTGTATATTCTGGTGAATTTTAATGGGTATGAAGTCCTCTGAAACAAAGAAAACTCACTTCAAACTGTCAAGTAAAAATTCTTTGTCTTCTGTAGTATTTTTATTCTAATCCGGTGAATGCACCAAATGGGTGCTGTGTTGCTGCTCTACAGTCAATAAAAGCAAGACTACCTGAAATCCTAACTTCAAGCTTGATGAAATTTCAGTCAGTAGACAGTCTTGCAGATAGCCTGAATTTAGTGCTAAAAACCACACTTGATAAGATTGCGCCTCCTCTATTAAAGCCATGCCTTCCCAAAGCACAGACACCCTGGTTCAATAGTTATTTGCATGACCTTAGGAAGAAGGCTAGAGGGTTGGAACGGAAATGACATAGTTCCAAACTAGAGGTGTTTCACCTTGCGTGGCGTGAAGCTATTTTAGATTATAAGCATGCTTTATTGGCTACGAAGCAGGCGTATTATTCTGAATTGATCAACAAAAACAAGCATAACTCAAAGTTCTTGTTTGATACGGTGGCATTTCTTATTCATGGACAGCCATCTGTTGGTCGTTCTCCTTTTTCAGCACAGGACTTTCTGGACTATTTCGAAAAGAAAATAGAAGATATTAGGTTGAGCACATCTCAGCATACTTTGGTTGAATCATTGTATCCAGCTACTGAGCTGGGGACTACTACTGAGGTGCTACCTAGATTCACAGAATTTAACAGTATCTCACAAGGTGTGCTGACGAAACTTGTGATGTCTATTAGAAGCACAACTTGTTTATTTGATCCTATACCAACAAAATTGTTTAAGGATCTTTGGCCCATTCTTGGGCCGACTGTGCTGGAAATTGTTAACCTTTCTTTAAACTCTGGATCTGTTCCAAATTGTTTTAAATCTGCAGTGGTTAAACCACTACTCAAGAAATCTAATCTTGATCCTGGTGAATTGAAAAATTATAGGCCGATATCAAATCTATCATTCTGCTCTAAAATTCTGGAAAAGGTGGTTTCACGGCAGCTTGTGGACTATCTTACTGAGAATGACCTTTTTGAGCCACTGCAGTCTGCTTTTAGAAGACATCACTCCACAGAAACAGCACTTATTAAAGTAGTTAACAATCTTCTGTGAGCAATGGACTCGGATACTACTACAGCATTGGTGTTGTTGGATCTCAGTGCTGCGTTTGACACAGTTGATCATCATATTCTACTTGATAGGCTAGAAAACTGTTTCGGGATTACTGGAACTGCTCTTGTGTGGCTGACGTCTTATCTGTCTGGTCGTTCCCATTGTGTTTTGTGCAATGACACTACCTCTGACTTTAAGGGCATGAAGTTCGGGGTTCCGCAGGGATCCGTTCTGAGTCCCCTGCTTTTTTCCCTGTATATGGCACCCCTTGGGAACGGCGTTTCGGGGTTGCTTTTCATTGTTATGCTGATGATACTCAGTTGTATATGCCGATAGCTGCTGGAAATCCTGTCCACATAAAATCTTTACAGGACTGTCTCGCAGCAGTGAGAAGTTGGATGTCTAGCGACTTTCTACTTTTGAACTCTGATAAAACTGAAATGATGGTTCTTGGCCCAGCAAGACATCGGCACCAATTTGATCAGCTGGCGCTTAGCCTAGGTTCATGTCTTATACATCATACTGACAAAGTGAGGAACCTTGGGGTAATCTTTGATCCTACATTATCCTTTGACCTCCACATTAGGGACATTACGAGGACTGCTTTCTTTCATCTGAGAAATATGCAAAGATTCGCCCCATCCTGTCTATGGCTGATGCTGAGACTCTGATTCACGCATTTGTCTCTTCTAGATTGGATTATTGTAATGCTTTGTTTTCTGGTCTGCCGCAGTCTAGCATTCGAGGACTTCAGTTGGTGCAGAATGCTGCTGCCAGAATTTTGACACAAAGTAGAAGGTTTGACCACATTACTCCCATTCTGGCATCCCTTCATTGGCTACCGGTTTCTGCCAGATTGGATTTTAAAGTTTTATTGTTGGTTTATAAAATTGTTCATGGACTGGCGCCTTCCTACTTGGCGGACTTGGTTAAGCCCTACGTACCTGCGAGGCCTTTGCATTCGCAGGGTGCAGGGCTTCTGTGTGTTCCGAGGATGAACAAAAAGTCTGTGGGGTATAGAGCCTTCTCCTACTGTGGTCCAGCTCTTTGGAATGATCTACCTGCTGTTATTCGACAGTCCGACACGGTGGAGATTTTTAAATCAAGAATGAAGACCCACTTTTTTAGACTGTCTTATCATTAATTTTTTAATCTGTTTGTGTTTGCTTTGTAATTTCTTTTTATTCTACTGTGTTTTATCTTTTAACTGTGCTTTTCTTGCTTTTAATTTTGATTTTAGATTAATTTGTGTTGTTGTGAATTATGTGAAGCGCCTTGGGGCGACTTTGTCGTGATTTGGCGCTATATAAATTAATAAATTGAAATTAAATTGAATTGAATAAAATACAAAATTAGGGCCTAAAGCAACTGACAGCATTGTTCTGCTGTGCACAAAGTAACACTGTCACCAGTTTTGAAAACACATGCGCACTGAGAAACTCAAAACTGGCTTATTCACATTTAAGCTGTAAAATGCTCTCACTCGTAAAACAAACTAGGCCAGCAAGTAATGATTATTTTAGTAATCGATTAATCATTTTTTTGTTTGTTTGTTTTTTTTTTACTTACATGTGAGTTTTGCCATTATTTCTTGGAGTTATTATTAAAAGGCCTTTATCATGCAACATCAACGTTTGAGCTTGTAATAAAGTTATGTTATATTCTCATCAAAGAGTCCACAAAAGTATTTTAAAGGCCTGACTAAAGTGTAATATGTGATCTTTAATAAGTTATTTTCATGAAAAAAGACACAAAAGTGCAATTTACTGCATTTTATTTTTTTCTTGTGTAAAAACACATCTTAGATGTGGTTTGACCGAAACAAATTGTTATTAAACTTAAATAAAATAGGGATCAAGTGGAGGTGTAAGAGTCACTGGGTGTTCACAGTTAACAGTTATTTATTTCCATATTTTTTAATTTATGTTCATTGTTACTTAGTTTTACCTTTTCTGCTGTGTTTTGTTTTATCAGGTTCTTTTTGTCTGTTTCTCTAAAATTGTATTGTAGCATTATTAGTTATTACTTTTGTTATTGTTGTTATTATTAATATATAAAAATACATTTAAAAAATTACAATTCATAATACATTTGACTCTTTTACAACAACAAACACTAAGCCATTAATTATTTACTATACAGAAAACATGTACACAAACTGTGCTGAGATGTAAACAGCTTAATGGTAAATGGACTGCATTTATATAGCGCTTTTCCATCGGTATCAGACGCTCAAAGCGCTTTACAATAATGCCTCACATTCACCCCGATGTCAGGGTGCTGCCATACAAGGCGCTCACTACACACCGGGAGCAATAGGGGATTAAAGGCCTTGCCCAAGGACCCTTAGTGATTTTCCAGTCAGGCGGGATTTGAACCCATGATCTTCTGGACTCAAGCCCAACACCTTAGCCACTAGACCATTACCTCCCCCAAATGCTAATGCTAACTTTAACATTGAAAACGCCATAGACATGCTAACGCGTTAGCATTGGTCCCGTTTTTAAGTTATAAAATACATCTATCAACTGTTTTAGAAGACCATAACACGTTTTGATATAAAAAAGGTAAATATTACTCACAGACATATGCACTTTAAGGTTTTAGCGGGGGAAAATTAAGATAAAGCGAAACCATCAAAACAGTGAGTCGGATCAATGCTTCATTGGTTCAAACCAAAGCCACACCCTGCTCTGTTTGGTGAGTGTCTGCCAATGTTCCCACAAAGACAGGGAGGAGAAGGACCGTGGCTCATGGCAAGCAGTAAACAGAGCAGAGAGGAATGAAAATTCACACAGTCCCTTCCTCCGCAGTCCACGCCGACATTGCTGCTGCTTTGATTAGCGCAGAATGGGATGTTGCTTTGACAGTGAGACTATCATATTTCAGCCCCAAAACATGTATGACACCACGTGCGCACGCGTACGTGTGGTTAAACTTTCCAAATGACGGAAATCCGTTGTGGTGACGGAGAACTTTAGCCCATGCATTAACATAACAGCTGTCCCCTCCCTGTCTCACTGTGTCTCATCAGTCCTCCTTTCTTTGCTCCTCTATTGTCCAAAAATAACATGTCTGCAGCTGCTCACATATATCCAGTACCTCATGCTCCTCGTCTTTGACTCCAGATGTCTGTGTAGGTCAGGGGTGGCCAAGTTCGGTCTTCGAGAGCCACATTCCTGACACTCTTAGTTGTCTCTCTGCTCCAACACACCTGAATCCAATGAAAGACTCGTTAGCAGACTTTTAATGAGTCTTTCATTGGATTCAGGTGTGTTGGAGCAGGGAGACAACTAAGAGTGTCAGGAATGTGGCTCTCAAGGACCAAACTTGGCCACCCCTGGTGTAGGTCATCAAGGTCATTTGATGCAATTCTTCCCACTGTGCAAGTCCTGCTGGTGGACCGCTTTGTCCACAGCCACCTTTGTTCAGGATTACGCCGCTCAGTTGGAAAAGGTTGGAGTGTGAAAGGAGGTGGGCAAATGCATGAACATGTTCTAAAACTGCACTTATGTTCAGGACACTTCTGGGACATCCATCGTTTCAGATGGTACTCTCCATTTCTGCAACCTATTATTGCACACATCAGCATGGTGTATCCTACAAAGACAAAAAAGATGGATTTTAACAGAGTAATCACTGAATGATTAATACAATTGCAAGGAATGAATGAAAGAATGACATCTTGGGTCATACTCAGCAATGCAGTTCTGACTTGGGCTGGACTCAAACTCAAACATCCTACCTGTTGGTCAGCAGGCTGATTCATATATATGAATGTAGATAAATATTTTCAATTTCATTACCATTCAAAATGCACTGAATGAATTTAACAATCTGATGATGTTTTCATGGTGATGTAGTGCAGCAGATAACAGAATATTTACAGAGGAATCCTTCAAATGTGATACAAGTAAGGTTGGGATTGATCTGATCCAGTATCGGTATTGGCTTCCGATACCAACGTATTTCAAGTATCGGAAAACACCGATACAACCTGCAGCATTTTCTGATACCAGAGAAGAATCATGTCTGTGAACCCTCTCGGCTGCATGCTCTCTGCCATTTGCTGCTGAGCATGAGGAGGCAAGGGGGGAGGTTTCTGAACTGAAGTCGAGCTGTTTGAGAGATGTCTCTTCCACAACTGAGGGGCTGTGTTCTAGCCAAATTTCCACCCAACTCTCAGGTTCAAATTGTCTGTGCCACCGAGCACGGATTTTCTAAAAAATGAACTGAATTGTTGCTGAAAATGTGTGCTGAAAAGTCAACCACTTCAGCATCCTGAGGCTGTGAAACACTACGAAAGGCCAGCTCAGAGTGCAGCCAAACAGAGTTTCTATCCACTGAATGGGGAAAAATTCAATCAAAATACTTCTGTATTAATCCAGAGTTCCTCATGTGAGTGTAGCTAATGATACATTTAGAAATTTATGGTTTATTTTACAGTTGAAAGGCTTCATGTTTCCAAAAAGTTCCAAGTTTGCTCTTAGCAGGGAAATGGCGAGAGAAAGAGAGAGATCGAGCGCAAGCGGGAGAGAAACTAGAGAAGAGTTTCCAGCATCTCCGGTGAACTAGCTTTAGCCTAAGATAACAACAGGAAACAGTTCTTCTTCGTTGGAGTCTAATGACAGTGACAAACTTATCGTTGCATTACTGTTACCTAATGGACTGAAGTATGGACAGTGACTCGCAGAGATAAGAAAAAGAAAGAAAGAAAGCTACATTGTCCTCATCAATCCTGTAACTTAAAGATGTTGAACTGTTGTGTTCTTCAATGTGCTCTTTACTCTGCTGTCATTGTCAGAGTGCAGCAGATAATCAATAAATGACTGTGACTTTGCTGTTGTGAGCAGTTTTCCTGTCAGTCAAACAAGCTGAAGGCTGTGTGCGAGTTTGTTCTTCTGTTATGTTAAGACACAGTTTTCCAGTCCTTTTATAATGGAAACATCAATAGGTTATGGAACCAGGAAGGACTTTGGAAGCTCATAGGAACTGATTATGTATTGATGGGGATAAGAAAAACTGAGTTATGAGAAAATAATTTTCTCACACCCCTTCGTCTGCTCGGTTGAAAGAGGACCAAATTGCAAGAGCCAGATGAAGGTGATGAGGATGCAGATGAAGACGCTAAAAGAAATGAAGAGGTGTTTGCTGAAGTGATTCAAGTGTTGGATGATAAAAGTCTGTCTCTTGTGATGAGAGACACAGCGGACAACGGCAGGAAGGTGCTTCAGATTCTCAGAGACCATGATGCTGGTAAAGTGAAGCCACGTGTGATCAGCCTGGATACAGAGCTGACATCCCTTCAAAAAGCTGTTCATGAGAGCATCACAGATGATATTATTCACTGATCACTATTCAGGAGCTATTTTTGTGTAGTTTTTTTAAAGCTCAGAGTGACACAGTTAAAGCTACAGAGAAGTTCATTGCTGATGGAGCATCTTATGGAAAAATCAAGTGCATCACATCAGATAATGGCACAGAGTTTACATCTCCAGAGTTTCAGTCACTGCTTTGTCTAAACACCATTCAGCATGAGACCTCAGCTCCTTATTGTCCCCATCAGAATGGGACAGAGAAGAAGTCTGACCTTTCAAGGATGAGAAGATTTGGGTCGGTGTGTCGTGTCCACAAACAGAACAAGAAAAAGCTGCACTTACAATTGTGTCGCATTGTGAGTGCAGACGACTGAAAGGGTTTCAGTCGTCTGCACTAGGAAATAGTGCTTGACCTATTTTTACCAGACATTATAGTTTTGGAAAAAAAGATAAAGATGAGATATTAACAAACCCACAACATTCTTCCTGATTCCTTTGAGGTATACAGAGAAAGTAGAAAAATACTACAAACTTACCAAGTACTGCACAACACTGACGCTGCACACTGAAGATATTTCTTACCAAACTCAGTTACAGTAACATATCAATCAACAATGAAAATCAGAACAACAGTACTTTTTCTTATGAGTGTAGACAAAAAAAATCTGATTCTGTAGGTAAATAAAATTACTGTATGAAGTACTTACACTTACAGTAACTCTGAAGAAAAACTAAAGCAACAATACTGTAAATAGCACCTACATACCTGATTTCTGTATTTTCAATTGAGCACATGTGAGCTTCCACCCCTGGTGGATGTGATGATATAATTTGTTAATCGGTGTGGTCATTGGCAAGCCGGGACTTTGTAATGAGAAGGAAGTAACCTCACTACCCTTATCTGTGTCTAAGGTGTTAAAATGCGTGTCAAGTTTTGCAAATGTGTAATGTTTTGTAAAAAGTGCGAAGCTGAGTCTGTGCTTACTGGACAGGTGTTTTGCTTCTAGAGTGTAAAGATCTGTTAATTCTGTAAAAAAAAAAAAAAAATCATTTTAGTGCATAAACAACTGTAAAGAAACTGTAATAATCATAAAAACATTGAATTATTATTTATTAAACAGCATTAACTTGTGCATGAGTGTTGTGCTCGCCACCCGATTCAGTGCTCTGTACAAAGGTGACAACACACTTCATCCCAAAACTCATTTTTTTCAGTCTGTCGGATTTCTGCCGATGTGAATGCACAGGTAGAAATCTGTCCACAGGAGGACGTCATGCCCCATCAGTGTGTAATGGTTCCAACCAGGTCCTCTCTGACGGCACGGAGTGTTGGTCATTACATATTTCAGCCTGCAGGAAACCATTTTAAAACAGGGAATGTCCCTGCAAGGACAACAGCTACATGGGACATTCCGTTTGTTCCTCTGCCGTCAGGGAAGAGGTACCGCAGTATAAGGACACAGACAAATAGGCTAAAGAAGAGCTTTTCCCCCAGAGCTGTAAACCTTCATCATCCCTGGGGACTATAGGGATGATGAAGGTTTACAGCTTTATACAGAGTAGCGACATAACAAGCCAAAAAAAGGTCAAATGGCTCGGGGTGCCATCTTGGGGCTAGGGATTGCTGTTAAGCTGTTTGTGTGTATATCCAGTTTATTTATTCGCTGAAAATGCCAGGTTTGTTGTTTTCTTTTTTTAAAAGCTGCTGTTGTGTTGTTTTTTTAATGTGTAGCTGTTTGGAAAGTGCCACCAGAATTTCATTGCAGAAATGTAATCACAATAATCTCTATCTATTCTATTCTACAAGTGGGTGAGTGCCCTGTTCAGTTTTCTTCCTGTGGTATTTTTTTTCCCCTCAGTGGAGCTGGTCGGCTTTGTTACTGCCATTTTATTTCATCGAGAGAGTCTGTCATGATTTTGGATGTGTGCAGAGTCTGCTGTCTGCATCTGGTGCACAACATTTATTTTTAACCCCACTATAGCTGCTGCTGTGAACGTGCACATGGAACTCTCAGCTGTTTTTACAGGCTGCCTGATCACACAGATGTATTTCTTGATTTTTCAGTTACTGCATTGATGACACTTATGAGCGTGCACAAAGCTGAGCCTCCAGCAGAGACTGTTTTTAACAGTCTGTGTTCATGACTAATGGACGTGCACGTGCACTACGTCTCCTCACAGTGGAGAATGGCTGCTGCTTTTACCATGTTTTCCTCTTGGTCACATATTTGGACCTCAATGACTCATTCAGCACTGAGGTTTTAAATTTTATATTGTCACATTAATAAAGGAATTCAGACGATATTATGGCCAACAAGATATCATCAAGTTTGTCTTCATGGTGGCACAATGTGACCTCAAGAAAAACAAGACAGACAAACACCAGTGAAGACAGTGACGTTTTGCTCTACAGCTGAAAATTGGTGAGTTAAAATAATAATGTTACAGCTTCCACACAGATGGAAAAAACAGCTGATTCTGTCCTTTTTAAAGTGTTTCTTGAGTTTATCTGGAGTTTGTCAAAACACAGAAAGCAGCAAATTTGTCATAACTGAGTGACTTTGTTGTTTGGAGTCCAGAAGACAAAATCATCACCATTAATTTCATTTCGGGCCGATGTGACATTTTGTCTTGTGGTTCAGTAACACATGGAGCCATCCCAGGGTGGCAGCTGGAGCCAGTTAGAGGTCAACCAAGG
Organism: Thalassophryne amazonica; assembly: GCF_902500255.1. NCBI lineage: Eukaryota > Metazoa > Chordata > Actinopteri > Batrachoidiformes > Batrachoididae > Thalassophryne > Thalassophryne amazonica. The sequence goes on along the minus strand of NC_047120.1, from coordinate 2,583,908 downwards.
GGTCAACATTTAAGAATACTCCAATCAGATTGAAGTACAACCCCTGGCAAACATTATGGAATCACCGGCCTCGGAGGATGTTCATTCAGTTGTTTAATTTTGTAGAAAAAAAGCAGATCACAGACATGACACAAAACTAAAGTCATTTCAAATGGCAACTTTCTGGCTTTAAGAAACACTATAAGAAATCAAGAAAAAAAGATTGTGGCAGTCAGTAACAGTTACTTTTTTAGACCAAGCAGAGGAAAAAATATGGAATCACTCAGTTCTGAGGAAAAAATTATGGAATCACCCTGTAAATTTTCATCCCCCAAACTAACACCTGCATCAAATCAGATCTGCTCGTTGACATTGACCCTATGTGTCTTTTTGCAAGGAATGTTTTTGCAGTTTTTGCTCTATGGCAAGATGCATTATCATCTTGAAAAATGATTTCATCATCCCCAAACATCCTTTCAATTGTCCAAAATATCAACATAAACTTGTGCATTTATTGATGATGTAATGACAGCCATCTCCCCAGTGCCTTTACCTGACATGCAGCCCCATATCATCAATGACTGTGGAAATTTACATGTTCTCTTCAGGCAGTCATCTTTATAAATCTCATTGGAACGGCACCAAACAAAAGTTCCAGCATCATCACCTTGCCCAATGCAGATTCGAGATTCATCACTGAATATGACTTTCATCCTGTCATCCACAGTCCACGATTGCTTTTTCTTAGCCCATTGTAACCTTGTTTTTTTCTGTTTAGGTGTTAATGATGCCTTTCGTTTAGCTTTTCTGTATGTAAATCCCATTTCCTTTAGGCGGTTTCTTACAGTTCGGTCACAGACGTTGACTCCAGTTTCCTCCCATTCGTTCCTCATTTGTTTTGTTGTGCATTTTTCGATTTTTGAGACATATTGCTTTAAGTTTTCTGTCTTGACGCTTTGATGTCTTCCTTGGTCTACCAGTATGTTTGCCTTTAACAACCTTCCCATGTTGTTTGTATTTGGTCCAGAGTTTAGACACAGCTGACTGTGAACAACCAACATCTTTTGCAACATTGCGTGATGATTTACTCTCTTTTAAGAGTTTGATAATCCTCTCCTTTGTTTCAATTGACATCTCTCGTGTTGGAGCCATGATTCATGTCAGTCCACTTGGTGCAACAGCTCTCCAAGGTGTGATCACTCCTTTTTAGATGCAGACTAACAAGCAGATCTGATATGATGCAGGTGTTAGTTTTGGGGATGAAAATTTACAGGGTGATTCCATAATTTTTTCCTCAGAATTGAGTGATTCCATATTTTTTTCCTCTGCTTGGTCTAAAAAAGTAACCGTTACTGACTGCCACAATCTTTTTTTCTTGATTTCTTATAGTATTTCTTAAAGCCAGAAAGTTGCCATTTGAAATGACTTTAGTTTTGTGTCATGTCTGTGATCTGCTTTTTTTTCTACAAAATTAAACAACTGAATGAACATCCTCCGAGGCCGGTGATTCCATAATTTTTGCCAGGGGTTGTATATGTAACCAGCGTCAGACCTGGGGTATCTGGGCCGGCAACATGTGATACACAGACTAAGAAGCACTGTGGATCTGTCGATCAATGAGGAGAGACAGCAAATTAATGTCCTTATCAAGCCAGCGCCATTTATTTGATTCTTAAAAATATTTCCTTTTATCTGATGTTTCAACATAACTCACAAAACAGAAAAATAGTATCTCATTTTCAATACGGGTCTATAAACTGCATTATATGCATGAGAAAGATGCATCAATGTTGATAAAAGTAAATCCTGTGTAAAATAAAATATAAACTGTGAAAGATACGTAAATAAAAGATTAGATGAGAATTACAAAAATAAATTAAATTGAATTACTGAAATACATTAGTGATAACCAAAATACCAAATTTGTAATGAAAAGAAACTTTTTGGACATAGCTGCATCACAACTTTTGTGCTAATGCTTCTAATTCAGCTTAAAGTAGACCTGCATTGAAATAAATGTAGTCAGATCTCAGAAAGAAATAGCTGATAAGTATTTATAAGACCCTTATGAATGCATTAAAGTAAATCTGTAAGCCCAAATTTGTAATTCAGCGGCGAAATCTTCATTTAAAAAGACAAATTTGCAGCTAAAATTTGGCCCTCAGCGAAAACTGTTTGTACATCCGCGACATTGCAGTGACGTCCGGCAGAAGACGGAGCGCTCCCACCTTCAGTCCGATCCTGCATTGAAATTGATTTTATCTGTTAGTAATGTTACTGTTATACACATCCTGGTTTCAACATCCAAAAGTAAGCAGCAATGAATGTGAGATACAGCTCTGCATGCTCAGATCAGCGGCGACATTGACAGCGAGCGACGTTCTTCCCCGACGCCTTACTCTCACTGCCTCCGATGTGTTTACTGAGTCTGCGGGCTCAGTAAACGCCGCAGCGGGCCACTCACACCGCCCCCGTGTCTGCTGTGCAGCCGGCACCACCTCCCTGTCTACTGAATGGAGGTGCGGCCAACTTGGCAACAAGTCCAGAGACTATGCTTGCTGTTTTGATGCAGAGCGGCCGGTGACACCTGTTGCTTGCAAGGACAGACTTCTTGCGGAAAAATCTGCAGCACCACACGGTCTTGGTAACTGCAGCCGCAGAGCTCCGTGGCCACTGAGAGAGAAACAAAAGAAATGTGTACTCACCAAATGTACCGCAAGACAAAATGAAGTTTTAAAAAAAGTCTATCCTTCCATATAAGACAATAAAAAGGTGCTTTTGTAAGAGATGCAAACTGACGTAAATCCACAAATTACAGTTGGTGCGCGGAATGCATGCTGGGACAGGGTCTTCTGTCTGACGTCACGGCAACATCCCGGATGTGCTGACAGTTTTGTGGAGGCCTAAATTTTAGCTGTAAATTTGTCATTTTTAAATGAAGATTTCTCCATTGAATGACAGATCTGGGCTTGCAGATTTACTTTACTACATTCAGAAGGATCTTATGTGTAAATATAAGTCATTTTTTGGTCCAAAGATCTGACTGCATTTATTTCAATGCACGTCTAAATCAAATCAAATCAAATCAATTTTATTTATATAGCGCCAAATCACAACAGTTGCCCCAAGGCACTTTACATTGCAAGGCAAAGCCATACAATAATTACGGAAAAACCCCAGCGGTCAAAACGACCCCCTGTGAGCAAGCACTTGGCGACAGTGGAAAAACTCCCTTTTAACAGGAATAAACCTCCAGCAGAACCAGGCTCAGGGAGGGGCAGTCTTCTGCTGGGACTGGTTGGGGCTGAGGGAGAGAACCAGGAAAAAGACATGCTGTGGAGGGGAGCAGAGATCAATCACTAATGATTAAATGCAGAGTGGTGCATACACAGCAAAAAGAGAAGGAAACACTCAGTGCATCATGGGAACCCCCCAGCAGTCTAAGTCTATAGCAGCATAACTAAGGGATGGTTCAGGGTCACCTGATCCAGCCCTAACTATAAGCTTTAGCAAAAAGGAAAGTTTTAAGCCTAATCTTAAAAGTAGAGAGGGTGTCTGTCTCACTGATCTGAATTGGGAGCTGGTTCCACAGGAGAGGAGCCTGAAAGCTGAAGGCTCTGCCTCCCATTCTACTCTTACAAACCCTAGGAACTACAAGTAAGCCTGCAGTCTGAGAGCGAAGCGCTCTATTGGGGTGATATGGTACTATGAGGTCCCTAAGATAAGATGGGACCTGATTATTCAAAACCTTATAAGTAAGAAGAAGAATTTTAAATTCTATTCTAGAATTAACCAATGAAGAGAGGCCAATATGGGTGAGATATGCTCTCTCATTCTAGTCCCCGTCAGTACTCTAGCTGCAGCATTTTGAATTAACTGAAGGCTTTTCAGGGAACGTTTAGGACAACCTGATAATAATGAATTACAATAGTCCAGCCTAGAGGAAATAAATGCATGAATTAGTTTTTCAGCATCACTCTGAGACAAGACCTTTCTAATTTTAGAGATATTGCGCAAATGCAAAAAAGCAGTCCTACATATTTGTTTAATATGCGCATTGAATGACATATCCTGATCAAAAATGACTCCAAGATTTCTCACATTATTACTAGAGGTCAGGGTAATGTCATCCAGAGTAAGGATCTGGTTAGACACCATGTTTCTAAGATTTGTGGGGCCAAGTACAATAACTTCGGTTTTATCTGAGTTTAAAAGCAGGAAATTAGAGGTCATCCATGTCTTTATGTCTGTAAGACAATCCTGCAGTTTAACTAATTGGTGTGTGTCCTCTGGCTTCATGGATAGATAAAGCTGGGTATCATCTGCGTAACAATGAAAATTTAAGCAATGCTGTATAATAATACTGCCTAAGGGAAGCATGTATAAAGTGAATAAAATTGGTCCTAGCACAGAACCTTGTGGAACTCCATAATTAACCTTAGTCTGTGAAGAAGATTCCCCATTTACATGAACAATAAATTCATATTACTTTAAACATTCACAGTATTTTCCACTGGCAATATGTACAACATGACAGCAGCTTAACAATATAAACAGTGCAAATGCTACTCTCCAAAAGAAAGTCCACGGTGAACTCACCTCTGCACACTGGAAACAACTATTTTTTGCTAACCTGCACATACATCTACCTGTCTCAAATCATCAATATGAGATCACAGGATTTCATTTATAACCTTGTTCTACTGCATGAGACATGCAAACTAGCATGTCGGCTAATAGCAGCTCTCGGCAGATACACTTCATTAACTACACAACTAAACACTATATATCTGTCACAGTCATCCTAACACACAGGAAAGTGGTTTCTCAGTCATTCACGTTTGTGTGAATATAAACTAATGAGTTTAGAGGATGTTTTTAACAGTACCTGTGGATCAACATCAAGGCAGCGCCATTTATTTCTGATTCGCGCCAGACAAGTCTCGAGAAGAAACAGCTCTGTCTGATCCACAGGAGCGCATGAGCGCCATCTACTGATTGGTGGAGTAAATCCACGAATCCATGATGCATTCAAGTAACTCTGCTGCAGTAGTTCGTTCCAGTGTTATCTAAAAAATAAATAAATAATTAAGGGGTGTTTGTTTCATAATAAAACCTTTGGCTATACCATTTTCAGCTTATTACATATATACCACATTATCTGACTGATCATAATAATTTGCGTCACTTTTTAACACATTGGAAGTAACTTTAACTTTTGATCCGTGTGTACTGAACTTGACCTTTGTCACCTTTTCTGCTGTTTGTAACTCATAACTCCAGAACATTCAGTCATAAATAGTCTAAACTATATTCTTATAGAATCTTTATGATCAGAGAATTTATTCTCTTTAAACACCAAAGTTGGTGCTTTCAGACAAACTGATGGTTTCTTCACTAAAATCCTGTGAACGCCTTTATTTTTGGTGAAATGGTGCCCTCGCGTGTCCAATAAAGGTATTTACATTTCTAAAGGCAGAAGTAGAAACAGAAAGTGAAACTAAAACTTGTTTGACTGTCCGAACACTTGTGCAGATACATTTTTGTAAGGTTTACATAGTTTCCTTTTTAAGTACATAAAGAGAAGTCTGTTACTTCACGGGGGACAAACTGGTTTTTATTTATTTATTTTATTTATGTCATTTCAATTACTTATTTATGTTATTTTAGTGTGTGTGCTTGTGTGTGCGTGTGTTTGACAAACAATTAAACCTTTAAGATCTGTCATACAGCTGTTAAATCATATTCTCACCAAAAAAAGTAAGTCAGTTTGGCTGTTCCCTTGTTTACACACGGGTCGGCACAGTAAATCTGAGGCCGAGGGCAACAACATGGCTAAAAATGGTGTCGCAGACCGAACGCGCCCCCCCCCCCCCTCAAAAAAAACAAAAATCAGCCTGCCCTGTCTTCAACCGGCATGCGCCATTTCTGGGCATCAGCCGCGGTTCACTGATCATCATCTCGTTTCTGCTTCAAACTGCACTCAAGTCAGTCATCATCTATCTCAGGTACAGATACTGGAAGCTTTTGTACATCAATCATTTCTGCATAAATTCAGCATTATTTCATAATAAAGGATGGCAGACCAATCAGAATGCAGCAGTATGACGTGCTGCTGCTGCGCCGCTGTTATTTCAAACCGTTAGTAGCGACTCACCGATTATGGTCTCGTTTCTGCTTAAAATGGCCTCGTTCAGCTTAAAACTGACTCTAGAATGATTTAAGAGGTTTTGCCTTGTCTGCTGTCTGCATCTGGTGCACAACACTTATTTTTAATCCCACTATAGCTGCTGCTGTGAACGTGCACATGGAACTCTCAGCTGTTTTTACAAGCTGCCTGATCACACAGATGTATTTCTTGATTTTTCAGTTACTGCAATGATGACACTTATGAGCGTGCACAAAGCTGAGCCTCCAGCAGAGACTGTTTTTAACAGTCTGTGTTCATGACTAATGGACGTGCACGTGCACTACGTCTCCTCACAGTGGAGAATGGCTGCTGCTTTTACCGTGTTTTCCTCTTGGTCACATATTTGGACCTCAATGACTCAATCAGCACTAAGGTGTTAAATTTGATATTGTCACATTAATAAAGGAATTCAGACAATATTACGGCCAACAAGATATCATCAAGTTTGTCTTCATGGTGGCACAATGTGACCTCAAGAAAAACAAGACAGACAAACACCAGCGAATACAGTCTGATATTTTGCTCTAAAATAATAATGTTACAGCTTCCACACAGATGGAAAAAAACAGCTGATTCTGTCCTTTTAAAAGTGTTTCATTATTTCCTTTGATTACTTTAGGTGTACAGAGTCAGTCTCAGACGTGCTCCTGTGGTTTCAAATAATGCATGCACAGTGAAGGCAGGGCAGACCAATGTTTATAAGGGGACGGTTCGGTTGGTGAGACCTGCTCTGAGCCCAATTAAAGGAAATCATTCATCGCGATGAAGAACTTTAACCCTGTATCGATTTCTTTCAATAACCATGTTGTTTGTAGGTCATTTTTAAGGTCTTGGCATTTCGTTTGTCTTGTATGAATGTATGTATGTCAGTTCAGGGTGCTCTTAAGTCCAAATCTTCAACCACATTGGGAACAGACAAATGGTTTTTGTCTTTGTGTTTTCATTTATCTTTGATTTCGTTTTAATAGAATGCAGTGGGCCCCAGACTTAGGGTCTAAAGTTGCACCCAAGGCTCTATAGTTACCCTAACCATAGCTGGCACTGTATACGAGGGCTCTCTTCAAGATGGTGACTGTTCCCTTAATTGCAGACAACTGCAACTCGTGTGTGCTTGGGTGACCGGGGATTGCTTCAAGGTATTTCTTCAGGTTCTAGGATGATATCGTTGTCTTTGAATGACCATGTTGTTCGTAGATCATTTTTCAGGTCTTGGTATTTTATGATCTTTCCCCTTTCAACTCGATTCAGGACATAGTCATTGGGGACTGTCACATCGATGATTTTGGCTGTTTTCTCTGGCTTGTTCCAGATGAAAATATCAGGTTTGATTGTACCTCCTTCAATATATCTTCCTGCTGGGGCCTCTTTGTTATAGAAGACAGTTACTTTTCCTTTGGACGAGGTGGTGTTGGCTCATGCTCCCAGATGTTTTCCTTTTCTTCCATCTCCAGTTCCTTGCATGCTGTATGACAGAATCGGCATTTGTCATTTTGTGAGATCCCTGCCATTTTTTTTGAAGGCATTTGTTCAAAGTCCCTGATCTTGTGCTCCAACTACAATTCTTTCTCAATCAAAACCAAGTTCTCCATTTTTCAGCCACTGCATTGATCCAACTTTGTCGATGTATTCCATTTCGAGTTCTTCTTGGAATCGTCCGGCCCTTTTGTGCTGTTTCCATGTGTCCACTCGATGTTTTCCTTCTCTTTTGCTGTATTGTTCTCTGGTCTGTCTTGCGAGTTTTGTTACAGGCGTCAGATTGTTGCTTTGTCTCTCTTGTAAAAGTTCTCCGCCAAAGGTTTTTGCCAGTTTGAAGATTGAAGTCTGTTCGGATAAGGTCTTCTCATGATGTTGTGCGACCGTTTTCATGATTTCTTCTTCAGAACGCTAAGTACTGTCCAATACTTATTATTGATGCTCTGCAGGCTGGTTAATTTCAGTGAGACTCAAACCGCCTTCTCTGCGAGGGAGATATATTCTGTCCATGCACTGATTTCTGTACGTGACTTTGTGGAGGGTGAGCATCTTCCTGGTTTTTGTGTCCAACTTATTAAGCTCATGCTGTGGCCAGTCTACAATGTCAAATCCAAAGGTCACCACTGGTATTGAAAACTGGTTTATGGCTGTGATCCTGTTCTTTGGCGTCAACTCTGTTTTCAGATCTTTAAGTGGTTTAGGTAATCTTGTGTTGCTGTCTTTCTCAATTTCTTGTGCTGTACAGTAGCATTTTCTTCAATTCCCAAGTATCTCAAGTACGAGCTGTCTGAGTCTCCATTTTGTGTCAGCAAAGATTTTTAAATTATCCATGTAGAGCAGATGGTTCACAGGTTTTTGGTTTTTCCTTCCTCTGTCTCTATTTAAGTCATACTCGATATCATGCTTGTTCAGGATCTTGCTGGGCGGTTCTATGGTTAAGCAGAATAAAAGTGGTGAGAGTCTGTCTCCCTGGAATATTCCTCGCTGAACTCATATGTCTGGGATTATTATTTTTCCTTCTGTGTTATTTAGGGTGATGGTGGTGTTCCACTTGTTCATTTGTGTCCTCAAGAAAGATCTCATTTCTAAGCACCTCATGATCCAGGAGTGTGGCACGCTGTCAAAAGCCTTTTTGTAATCAATCCAAGCCATGTTGAGGTTCCTCCTCCATGATAGCTTTATTTATCAGTAACTGGTCTTTAGCTTCTAATCTTTTTCTGAAACAAAAAGATTTCATTTTCATTTTCCAGGTAGCCACCAGTGTCCAGATGTTCGTAAATGGCATCAGCTATGATTCCTATCAGCCATTTGTATGTTGTTATTAAGCAGCAGATGGGTCTGTACTTGTTGGGAAGCTGTGTTTCCTTGGTCTTTGGTAGTAGGCTTGCGTTCCCAGTTGTTTCCCAGTCTGGTGTTTTTGTGAAAGCTATGGCATAGTGGTGGTGCAATGCTGGCAGTCTTTTCAACCAAAAATTTGGGATTTTGTCGATACCAGGTGCCTTGAAGTTACTGTATTCACTCATTTTCTTTCTGATTTCCTTTTCAGTGATTACAATTGCTGGCATTTGCTGTTTGTCTTTGTTTTTCTGTTTTATTATTTCAATCCACTTGGCCTCCTGGTGCTGTTTTGGGTCTTCAAAGAGTGTCTCCAGAATTCTTTTAGATTGACCTGGGTTTTTTTTTTTTTTTTGCAAACTGCTTGTTTATCTGTTTGGTATTTATTTTCTTGTCTTTGTTCTTGATTTGTGCAGCCAAAGCTTTCACAAAGGCTTGATGTTCTCTCTTTTTTTTATTTCTCTTAGATTTCTTTTTTTACAGAGCGCAATGGGCCCCAAACCTGGGGTCTACAGTTGCATCCTAATCATTACTGGCATTGTATCCAAGGGCTCTCTTCAAGATGGTGACCGTTCCCTTAACTGCGGATAACTGCACTTCATATGCACTTGGGTGAGCAGGGATTGACTCAAGATATTTCTTCAGATTCTTCTTCATAAGCCCTGTTGCTCAAACCATAGTTATTGGGGACTGTCACATCAATCATTTTTTGCTGTCTTCTCTTGCTTGTTCCAGATGACAATATCAGGTTTTACTGCACCTAATTCGATATGTCTTCCTGCTGGGATCTCTTTGTCATAAAAGATAGTCACTTTTCTGTTAGATGAGACTAGCGTTGGCTCATGCTCCCAAATGTTTCCCTCTACTTCCACCTCCAATTCCTTGCATACTTTCCAATGTAGATATTTACAGATCTTGTTCTGTTGGCTTGTGTAATGTCCGTCTGCCATGAGTATCTGATACTATGCTGATGCTAAGTGGATGTTCCTGTATGAATGATCATGTGTGTGTTGAGGTTGCTCTTTCGCCCAAATCTTTGACCACATTCAGAACAACCAAATGGTTTTTGTCTTTTTTTTCATTTGCCTTGAATTTCCTTTTACAAGAGTGCAGTGGGCCCCAGACCCGGGGTCTAAAGCTGCACCCTTAACATTACTGACTTTGTATCCAAGGGGCTCTCTTCAAGATGGTGACCTTTCCTCTCCTCAAATACTGCCTTTGATCTCCTGCCCAACCTCTCAAGTTTGAGTAAGCGGAGCAGTGAGAGATCTTTTTCTTCTCCCCAGTGGACCAATTTACAATGATGCAGTTTCACTGGATTCTTTTAGCCCATTGATGGTGTTGTTGCTGGGGTCCAGGATCAGAACTATCTGGTGGATGATACCGCTGATCTGGTGGATGACCCAGCTGAGTGCTGCTACAGAGGAGATGTCTCCTCGCAGCACTGGGAGAAGTTGCACCATTTTCTTCAGACGCCCTGGTGCCTAGGCGCTTTGTGGAGGTTTTAGCCAGGGTTTGTTTCTTTTGAGACATCCTCATACCATGATCTCTCCTGGCAAACCCCTTCACAGTGGGACCGAGGACACTCGAGGCTTGTGTCCAGTAGTCCGAATCTTTAACCACACTCAGAGCAGCCAAATGCTTTTTGTCTTTTTTTTATTTCTCTTCAATTTCTTTTTTTACAGAGTGTAATGGGCCCCAACCCTGGGGTCTACAGTTACATCCTAATCATTAATCATTATTGGCATTGTATCCGAGGGCTCTCTTCAAGATGGTAACTGTTCCTTTAACTGCGGATATCTGCACCTCATGGGCACTTGGGTGACCAGGGATTGCCTCAAGATATTTCTTCAGGTCCTGTATGAATTGTCCTGTGTGTGTTCAGAGAGCTCTTTCGTCCAAATCTTCAACCACATTCAGAACAGCCATATCGTTTTTGTCTTTTGGTTTTTCATTTATCTTTGATGTCTTTTTAGTAGAATGCAATGGGCCCCAAACCTGGGGTCTAAAGTTGCACCCTAGGCTCTATAGTTATCCTAACCAGATCTGGCATTGTATCCGAGGGCTCTCTTCAAGATGGTGATCGTTCCCTTAATCGCAGACAACTGCACCTCATGTGCACTTGGGTGACCGGGGATTGCCTCAAGGTATTTCTTCAGGTTCTTCTTCATCAGGCCTGTTGCTCCCACCACAACTGGGATGATATCGATGTCTTTCAATGACCATGTTGTTCTTAGGACATTTTTCAGGTCTTGGTATTTCGAGATCTTTCCCCTTTCAGCTCGATTCAGGCCGTAATCATTGGGGACTGTCACATCAATGATTTTGGCTGTTTTCTCTTGCTTGTTCCAGATGACAATATCAGGTTTGATTGCACCTCCTTCAATGAGTCTTCCTGCTGGGATCTCTTTGTCGTAGAAGATCGTTACTTTTCTGTGCTCAGATGTCCAAATCTTCGACCACATTCAGAACAGCCATACTGTTTCTGTCACTCTTTTTTTATTTCTCTTCAATTTCTTTTTTAGAGAGTGCAATGGGCCCCAAACCTGGGGTCTACAGTTGCATCCTAATCATTAATCATTATTGGCATTGTATCCGAGGGCTCTCTTCAAGATGGTAACTCTTCCTTTAACTGCGGATATCTGCACCTCATGGGCACTTGGGTGACCAGGGATTGCCTCAAGATATTTCTTCAGGTTCTTCTTCATAAGCCCTGCTGCTCCCACCACGACTGGTATGATATCAATTTCTTTCAATGACCACGTTATTCGTAGATCATTTTTAAGGTCTTGGTATTTCGTGATTTTCTCCCTCTCAGCTCTATTCAGGCCATAGTCATTGGGGACTGTCACATCAATAATTTTTGCTGTCTTCTCTTGCTTGTTCCAAATGACAATATCAGGTTTTACTGCACCTCCTTCAATATGTCTTCCTGCTGGGATCTCTTTGTCATAAAAGTCATACACACCCTCATTTCACGACATGGAAGCCAGGAAGACGGCAAAGAAAAAGAACTCCACCAACCACCAATCACGACGCGTGCCAATAGAGCATCAAAAGCGGCCGTCATATTAATTGTTTTGTAGTATAATCAAAAACGTGTTATTCTCTTGTCACATGTCAATAATTCTTGACATGTGGATATTTGCTAGCTCAATTAATAAGACATGCCTTATTTTTCAGATTTCTTTATATTTTAATTTATTTCTGTATTTATTTTATTTTAACAAATGAACGGAGAAAACAAAACCTGATTGCAGCACGGGCGAAAGGAATGACAACACTACAGTTGTAATTATCAATTTCATTGTCTAAAATGATCACACCACATAAAGTAAAGCTCAGCGCTGCTCTGGCTCCAGGCTCGAAGTCTGGAGAAAAAGGCGAGCAGCGCTTTCTTTTGCGGTCAGCGCTGTGGCCACGGATCGTGCTCGATAGACCGCAAAAGCGGGATTTGTATTAATTATTATGTAGTATAATCAAGAAAGTGTTATTTATGTAACATATGCATTGATTTGTATAATGGCACTGTTTATCATGTTGATCATTTTCATTTTTATGTGGATTCCAGCGCTGGTTCATTTTGGTGTATAATTTACACCACCTCTCGACTTGATTTATATTTTCAGCGCACCATACGCCAACGACCACATTGATAAATGCCACGTAGCGCAGTCATTTTGGCGTACACCCCATATACACTCAAATATCACCGTACGCAACGTTGATACATGAGGCCCAATGTGTGGAATGTTAGCTTCCACAGTAAAGATCTTGTGGTGAACAGCTATATGCACACGTCAAGATGTTGGAAGGAAACAGCAACTTTTATAATGTGAAATTGTTGCGACAAATTGATACAGCAATGTCCCTTTGTAATAGAAGATTGTTAATATGTGGTGATTTTAATGTAGACAGGGTACATAGCTTTGTTAAGGATACAAACAACTCAGTGTCACAACTGATGATAGATTTGATAGATTTAATGACTTATATTTGTACCAGCATGTAAATGAAGCTACATGCCAGAGGACAAAATACTCCTCACTGTTTAGACTTGATGTTAACACCCAGTGAATGTAACATTTCTAATGTTGATCTCCTCAGCCCTCTTGGTAGGTGGATCACATCGTCTTTACTTGGAACTACTTGGTTGCAAATGAGAGAATTTGTGATAAAGATATGTACAGGTATGATTACCATAAGGCTGATTATGACAAGCTAACACAACTTATGAATGATGTGGATTGGTCACCTGTGACTAGCGCAAGTAATGTTAACAGTACTTGGGAGTATTTCCATGACAAGTAGTAGAATGTAGTTCACCAGTGTGTACCTCGAGTCAAAATCTCAAATGGTAGTAAAATCAATCCACCATGGTTTCATGTAGCAGCAAAAAGAAATGAAAGTAAGAAATATTTTGCTTGGAAGAGGTATGCTGAGTCATGGTTGTATGCTAGGTTCAGGGAATTTTGTAAAGTTAGAAATAAAGTAGCCACAAAACTCAGGCAAATTAAGAGAGAGTATGAAAAAAATGTGATATCTAAAGTAATAATTCTAAAGCTTTCTTCTTAGGTAGGTATAAGTCAATCAATCAATCAATCAATCAATCTTTTTATATAGCGCCAAATCACAACAAACAGTTGCCCCAAGGCGCTTTATATTGTAAGGCAAGGCCATACAATAATTATGTAAAACCCCAACGGTCAAAACGACCCCCTGTGAGCAAGCACTTGGCTACAGTGGGAAGGAAAAACTCCCTTTTAACAGGAAGAAACCTCCAGCAGAACCAGGCTCAGGGAGGGGCAGTCTTCTGCTGGGACTGGTTGGGGCTGAGGGAGAGAACCAGGAAAAAGACATGCTGTGGAGGGGAGCAGAGATCGATCACTAATGATTAAATGCAGAGTGGTGCATACAGAGCAAAAAGAGAAAGAAACAGTGCATCATGAGAACCCCCCAGCAGTCTACGTCTATAGCAGCATAACTAAGGGATGGTTCAGGGTCACCTGATCCAGCCCTAACTATAAGCTTTAGCAAAAAGGAAAGTTTTAAGCCTAATCTTAAAAGTAGAGAGGGTGTCTGTCTCCCTGATCTGAATTGGGAGCTGGTTCCACAGGAGAGGAGCCTGAAAGCTGAAGGCTCTGCCTCCCATTCTACTCTTACAAACCCTAGGAACTACAAGTAAGCCTGCAGTCTGAGAGCGAAGCGCTCTATTGGGGTGATATGGTACTACGAGGTCCCTAAGATAAGATGGGACCGGATTATTCAAAACCTTATAAGTAAGAAGAAGAATTAAGAAGAAAAAAAATAAGTAAACAGTAGAACAAAATGTAAGTCCTCAGTATCTTGCTTAAAAGGTGAGAATGGTACATTAACAAGCAACGACCTTGAAATTGCAAGAGCCAAATAGATTATTCCAGTCAATTTATGTTTGTGAGAATGACAAGGAGTTGATATATTTTAATGATTTTGAACACTGTGTATTTGACAACGGTGCTCCAGAACCTTTTAACTATGTTGGTCTGTTTATACACACACACACACACACACACATATATATATATATATATATATATATATATATACACACACACACACACAGTTGTATGCAAAAGTCTGGGCACCCCTGAAGATTTCCATGATTTTCCTTTATAAATCATTGGTTGTTTGGATCAGCAATTTCAGTTAAATATATCATAGAGCAAACAAACAGTGATATTTGAGAAGTGAAATGAAGTTTATAGTATTTACAGAAAGTGTGCAATAATTCTTTAAACAAAATTAGGCAGGTGCATAAATGTGGGCACCACAACAGAAAAAAAATACATCAATATTTAGTAGATCCTCCTTTTGCAGAAATAACAGTCTCTAAATGTTTCCTATAGCTTCTAGTGAGAGTCTGGATTCTGGTTGAAGTTATTTTGGGCCATTCATCTTTACAAAACATTTCAGGTTTGTTGGTTTCCGAGCATGGACAGCCGCTTAAAATCACACCACAGATTTTCAATATTATTCAGGTCTGGGGACTGAGATGGTCATTCCAGAACGTTGTACTTGTTCCTCTGCATGAATGCCTGAGTAGAGTTTGAACAGTGTTTAGGGTTGTTGTCTTGTTGAAAGATCCAGCCCCGGCACAACTTCAACTTTGTCACTGGTTCATGAACATTGTTCTCAAGATTCTGCTGAATGACTGGAATCCATGTGACCCTCAACTTTAACAAGATTCCCAGTACCTGCACTGGCCACACAGCCACACAGCATGATGGAACCACCTCCAAATTTTACTATAGGCAGCAAACCTTTTTCTTGGAATGCTATATTCTCTTTCTCCCATGCATACTGCCCCTTTTTATGTCTAAATAACTCAATTTTAGTTTCATCAGTCCACAGCGCCTTATTCCAAAATGAAGCTGGCTTGTCCAAATGGGCTGCCAAGCAACCCATTTGGCCTCAAGCAACTCTGTTTGTGGCGTGTATGCAGCATCATACAACATTTCCTTGTGCAAAGTGTGCTGTATAGTTGAACGATGCACAGAGACACTATCTGCAGCAAGATCATGTTGTAGATCTTAGGAGCAGGTCTGTGGGTTGACTATGACTGTTCTCACCATCCTTTGCTCCAGCTTATGAGATTTTTCTTGGCCTTCCACTTTGGGCCTTAACTAGTACTGTGCCTGTGGTCTTCCATTTCCTCACTATGTTCCTCACAGTGGAAATCTCTGAGATAGCTTTATGTATCCTTCCCCTAAACCATGATGTTGAACAGTCTTTGTTTTCAGATCATTTGGGAGTTGTTTAGAGGCTCCCATGTTGCCACTTATTAGAAGAGATGCAAAGAGGAGAAACATTTGCAAATGGCCACCTTAAATACCCTTTCTCATGATTGGATTCACCTTTGTAAGGAGGTCAAGGCTCAGTGAGCTTACTAAACCAATGTTATGTTCCAATAATTAGTGCTAAATGTATTCAGATCAATAAAATGACAGGGGTGCCCAAAATTATGCACCTGCCTAATTTTGTTTAAATAATTACTGCACACTTTCTGTAAATACTAGGACCTTGATTTAACTTCTTAAATATCAGTGTGTTTGTGTGCTACGTGATATATTTTACTGAAATTTCTGACCTGGACAACCAATGATTTATAAAGGAAAATCATGGAAATTATCATGGGTGCCCAAACCTTTGCATACATCTGTCTGTCTGTCTGTATGTATATGTGTATGTATGTATGTATGCATATATGCAGAGAGAGTGAGCGAGAGAATTGCATTATATTTTTATTTCTGAATACATTTTTCAAAGAAATCTATTTTGGTTTTTTTTAAGATAAAATAAATTTTATTAATCAGACAATTGACAAAATCTCGTTTCAGTAGCAAAGGTCATACAGTAGTAAAATAAAATTACATTAAAGAAAGGTGACTAAAATATAGTGCAATGTTTGTTGTTGAACACATAAATACTGATTTGAACAGACGATGTGAAAACAGAATATAAGTAAATACGTACACAACAAAAATATAAACTTAACACTTAGGTTTTTACTCCCATTTTTCATGAGCCGAAAACACTTTCTATGTACACAAAAGACCTATTTCTCTCAAATACTGTTCACAAATTTGTCTACATTTGTGTTAGTGAACACTTCTCCTTTGCCAAGATAATCCATCCCACCTCACAGGTGTGGCATACCAAGATGCTGATTAAACAGCATGATTATTGCACAGGTGTGCCTTAGGCTGGTCACAATAAAAGGCTACTCTGAAATGTGCAGTTTTGCTTTATTGGGGGGTTTGGGGGTGTGTCAGAAAACCATTCAGTATCTGGTGTGACCACCATTTGCCTCACACAGTGCAATACATCTCCTTCGCATAATGATGATCAAGCAACCAGATGCCATCGCATGTGAGCATTTACCCACTCAAGTTGGTTATGATGAACCGCAGTCAGGTCGAGATTCTGACAAGGAAGATGAGCATGCAGATGACCTTCCCTGAGACAGTTTCTGACAGTGTGTGCAGAAATTCTTTGGTTCTGGAAACCGATTGTTGCAGTGGCTGTCCGGGTGGCTGGTCTCAGACAATCTTGGAGGTGGACATGCTGGATGTGGAGGTCCTCGACTGGTGAGGTTACACATGGTCTGCAGTTGTGAGGCCGATTGGATGTACTGCCAAATTCTCTGAAATTACTTTGGCGATGGCTTATGGTAGACAAATGAACATTCGAATCACAGGCGACAGCTCTGGTGGACATTCCTGCAGTCAGCATCCCAAATGCTAGCTCCTTCAAAACTTGTGACATCATAATGCTTCTTATAGTGTTAAATGTATGTGTCTCCTGGTGCACATTGATCGGTTAAGGGACCAAAAAAAAAAAACACTATCACAACAGGCTTAATTTTTTTCCCCTTCGATACCTGGTGGTGGCCTGGTCTTGGTTAAAAATGCCAGGCCTGAAAAATTTCTCCAGTCCAGCCCTGGATGCCTGCAACACGTTTCAAAAAAGCTGGGACAGTGGTATGTTTACCACTGTGTTAATCACCTTTTCTTCTAACAACACTCAATAAGCATTTGGGAACTGAGGACACTAATTGTTGAAGCTTTGTAGGTGGAATTCTTTCCCATTCTTGCTTGATGTACTAGACAGGCAGGCCAGTCTAGTACCTGCACTCTTACTATGAAGCCACACTGTTGTAACACGTGCAGAATGTGTCTTGGCATTGTCTTGCTGAAATAAGCAGGGACGTCCCTGAAAAAGACGTTGCTTGGATGGCAACGTGTGTTGCTCCAAAACCTGGATGTACCTTTCAGCATTGATGGTGCCATCACAGATGTGTAAGTTGTCCATGTCATGGGCACTAACACACCCTCATACCATCACAGATGCTGGCTTTTAAACTTTGCACTGGTAACAATCTGGATGGTCTTTTTCCTCTTTTGTCCAGAGGACATGACGTCCATGAGTTACAAAACAATTTGAAATGTGGACTCATCAGACCACAGCACACTTTTCCACTTTGTGTCTGTCCATTTCAAATGAGCTCGGGTCCAGAGAAGGCGGCGGCGTTTCTGGATGTTTGATGTATGACTTTTGCTTTGCAGGGTAGAGTTTTAACTTGCACTTGTAGATGTAGCGACGAACTGTGTTAAGGAGTCCTGGACGTAGGCTGTGAAGGCGTTCCGAGCTGTGCTGGGGTGCTGCTCTTTACACTCTCAGTTCTTCCATGAGGGCCTGACTCTCCTCCACTCGTTCCTGCATTAGCAGTAACATTCGGTCCATCTGCCCTTCTTGGACCAGCTGAAGTGGAAGCCCTCGATTCGCCTTCAGTCTACGTCCGCGGCCTCCTGTGCAGCAGCAGTTTCAGCAGCATCCAAGTTGCCTGAATGCTCAAGGATAATAGTCTCCACCTGAAAAGACAAAATCAGAAACAAAGATAAGTTTTATGGGAAGTGTAAATAAAAAAAGGAATTAATTAATGTAATAAGTAATGTTTGAACTTACACTTCTGACTGGTTTCGGCCGATGATGAACTACCCTACCTATGAATTTCATGGACGCCATTATGAAGCGTTGCCTGTCTGACCAGTTGTTGTCGTCATCATGTCCGTCCCCCGACTTCCCTTTGTCCTTCTTGATGAGTTTAGTGTTGGTGTCACAGACACTCTTAAACCACCCAATCAGATGTTTAGCTGCAAGTAGAGACAAGTACACAATTTAGCAAGTTAAAATACTGTAAGTAAAAAGGAGTTAATTTTTTGTTTTTAAAGTCTAAATATTATAGAATATATTTTTGGGGCTTAAATCATGACAGACAAAGTGAAAATACAAAAGGATCAACTTGTTATATAATTCTCACCACTCTTGTTCATAACTTTGGCCTGGGCCTCGTAAAGTCCCTGTTTGACATGTTTTTGATAACCAGCCTTCTTGTTCTTCTGTGTTCCAAACCTCTTCTGTTCCCTCAAGCCACTAAAACATGACTTTTTCTTCTTCTTCAGACAGCATGAAGTCTTGTCTGGGGCCCTCGGCTTCTTGGCAGTGGCTTTGGCTGCCTTCAGACTGGGAGACCTTGAAGAAATGCAAATATAAAAACCAGTAAAAAAAAAAAAAGTCATAATAAATGACATTACAGATACTCGTCAAAGGTACTCGTCAGCAGTGTTGCCACAGTTACTTTGAAAAAAATAATCAACTTACTGATTACTCCTTGAAAAAGTAACTCAGTTACTTTACTGATTACTCAAATTTAGAAGTAACTAAGTCAGATTACTCGTTACTGTCAGAAGCTGCCGACAACACCCCTCTGCCTCCTCAACATGAAAACTATAAGCTATGTATTTTGCCAGTACTCACTTTATCAATCAATCAATCAATCAATTTCTTTATATAGCGCCAAATCACAACAAACAGTTGCCCCAAGGCGCTTTATATTGTAAGGCAAGGCCATACAATAATTATGTAAAACCCCAACGGTCAAAACGACCCCCTGTGAGCAAGCACTTGGCTACAGTGGGAAGGAAAAACTCCCTTTTAACAGGAAGAAACCTCCAGCAGAACCAGGCTCAGGGAGGGGCAGTCTTCTGCTGGGACTGGTTGGGGCTGAGGGAGAGAACCAGGAAAAAGACATGCTGTGGAGGGGGGCAGAGATCAGTCACTAATGATTAAATGCAGAGTGGTGCATACAGAGCAAAAAGAGAAAGAAACAGTGCATCATGGGAACCCCCCAGCAGTCTACGTCTATAGCAGCATAACTAAGGGATGGTCCAGGGTCACCTGATCCAGCCCTAACTATAAGCTTTAGCAAAAAGGAAAGTTTTAAGCCTAATCTTAAAAGTAGAGAGGGTGTCTGTCTCCCTGATCTGAATTGGGAGCTGGTTCCACAGGAAAGGAGCTTGAAAGCTGAAGGCTCTGCCTCCCATTCTACTCTTACAAACCCTAGGAACTACAAGTAAGCCTGCAGTCTGAGAGCGAAGCGCTCTATTGGGGTGATATGGTACTACGAGGTCCCTAAGATAAGATGGAACCTGATTATTCAAAACCTTATAAGTAAGAAGAAGAATTTTAAATTCTATTCTAGAATTAACAGGAAGCCAATGAAGAGAGGCCAATATGGGTGAGATATGCTCTCTCCTTCTAGTCCCAGTCAGTACTCTAGCTGCAGCATTTTGAATTAACTGAAGGCTTTTTAGGGAACTTTTAGGACAACCTGATAATAATGAATTACAATAGTCCAGCCTAGAGGAAATAAATGCATGAATTAGTTTTTCAGCATCACTCTGAGACAAGACCTTTCTGATTTTAGAGATATTGCGTAAATGCAAAAAAGCAGTCCTACATATTTGTTTAATATGCGCTTTGAATGACATATCCTGATCAAAAATGACTCCAAGATTTCTCACAGTATTACTAGAGGTCAGGGTAATGCCATCCAGAGTAAGGATCTGGTTAGACACCATGTTTCTAAGATTTGTGGGGCCAAGTACAATAACTTCAGTTTTATCTGAGTTTAAAAGCAGGAAATTAGAGGTCATCCATGTCTTTATGTCTGTAAGACAATCCTGCAGTTTAGCTAATTGGTGTGTGTCCTCTGGCTTCATGGATAGATAAAGCTGGGTATCATCTGCGTAACAATGAAAATTTAAGCAATACCGTCTAATAATACTGCCTAAGGGAAGCATGTATAAAGTGAATAAAATTGGTCCTAGCACAGAACCTTGTGGAACTCCATAATTAACCTTAGTCTGTGAAGAAGATTCCCCATTTACATGAACAAATTGTAATCTATTAGACAAATATGATTCAAACCACCGCAGCGCAGTGCCTTTAATACCTATGGCATGCTCTAATCTCTGTAATAAAATTTTATGGTTAACAGTATCAAAAGCAGCACTGAGGTCTAACAGAACAAGCACAGAGATGAGTCCACTGTCCGAGGCCATAAGAAGATCATTTGTAACCTTCACTAATGCTGTTTCTGTACTATGATGAATTCTAAAACCTGACTGAAACTCTTCAAATAGACCATTCCTCTGCAGATGATCAGTTAGCTGTTTTACAACTACCCTTTCAAGAATTTTTGAGAGAAAAGGAAGGTTGGAGATTGGCCTATAATTAGCTAAGATAGCTGGGTCAAGTGATGGCTTTTTAAGTAATGGTTTAATTACTGCCACCTTAAAAGCCTGTGGTACATAGCCAACTAACAAAGATAGATTGATCATATTTAAGATCGAAGCATTAAAATTAATGACATCTTTGTTGGCCTCATATTTAACTGTTGACAGCACTGTTAACTGTCAAACTTGCAATTTCTAATCTTTATTGTTTAAAAATGTATCTACGAGGTCTGTGAGAAAAGTATTGGTCCTTTTTATGTTTTTCAAAAACCACATGGATTTGAATCACGTGTGATTGCATCAGTCAAGCTTGAACCTCCGTGCGCATGCGTGAGTTTTTTCATGCCTGTCGGTTGCGTCATTCACCTGTGAGCAGGCTTTGAGTGAGGAGTAGTCCACCCCTCTCGTAAGATTTTTATTGCGAATAAATGTCTGAACAATTTGGAGTTTTGCTGCATCAATTTTTTTCCAGAAACTGTGAGAGACCTCCAGATGGACACCGTTCGGAAAATTAATATGGCTTTCAGCGGTGATTTTACGGGGATTACACAGATTAAGGAGTGTTACTGCCACTTTAAGGACAGTCCACAACTGCTGAGAGCGCGGCGCACTCCCAGCGCTGATCGACATGCTCAGAACCCGCTGAAACAACCAGATCATTTCCAACGTGAAGGCTTTGTTGATCCGGGACCTCGTCTGACTTTCACAAAAAGGCAGGAGACGTGGACATCAGCACTTTTTCAGCACATTCCACTGTTACAGGAGTTTTTTTCATGGAAAGAAAAGCGGAGGGACACGCCACGGAGCCGTTCATTACGCGGAACAAAACCACCTCATTGTTGGTCTCACAGGACGGCTTTCAGGTGGATTTCAGATGGATTCTGGTTGCTTTTCAGTCGTGTGATTATCCGATTGGGATTTTGCATGAGCTGGACATGCCCCAACATGTCCTGGAAGGCTTCATCACGGCGTTGCTTTGCGCCATGCGGCTCCACCGTGACGTGCGGTGGAGCCGCTCCTCTTTTCATGACAAAAACCCCTGTAACAGTGGAATGTGCCGTTCATTTCTATACTAGACGCTGTCTTGACCCGGTATGTCGTCTGACTAGCACAGGAATTGTGAAAAGACGTGGACATCAGCACTTTTTCAGCACATTAAGACAGACGTGCGGAGGAGTTCCGCGCGTCGCGGTGGAGCCGCATGGCGCAAAGCAACGCCGTGATGAAGCCTTCCAGGACATGTTGGGGCATGTCCAGCTCATGCACATTCACAATCGGATAATCACACGACTGAAAAGCAACCAGAATCCATCTGAAATCCACCTGAAAGCCATCCTGTGAGACCAACACGGAGGTGGTTTTGTCCCCCGTAATGAACGGCTCCGTGGCGTGTCCCTCCGCTTTTTTTTCCATGAAAAAACTCCTGTAACAGTGGAATGTGCCGAAAAAGTGCTGATGTCCACATCTCCTGCCTTTTTGTGAAAGTCAGACGAGGTCCCGGATCAACAAAGCCTTCACGTTGGAAATGATCTGGTTGTTTCAGCGGGGTCTGAGCATGTCGATCAGCGCTGGGAGCGCGCCGTGCTCTCAGCAGTTGTGGGCCGTCCTTAAAGCGGCAGTAACACTCCTTAATCTATATAATCCCCATAAAATCGTCCCTGAAAGCCATATTAATTTTCTGAACGGTGTCCACCTGGAGGTCTCTCACAGTTTCTGGAAAAAAATTGATGCAGCAAAGCTCCAAATTGTTCAGACATTTATTCGCAATAAAAATCCAACGAGAGGGGTGGACCACTGCTCACACAAAGCCTGCTCACAGGCGAATGACGCAACCGACAGGCGTGAAAAAACTCACGCATATGCACGAAGGTTCAAGCTTGGCTGATGCAATCACACGTGATTCAAATCCATGTGGTATTTGAAAAAAAAAATAAAAAGGTCCGATACTTTTCTCACAGACCTCGTATTCTTTAACATTTTTATTCTCTATATAAGTATAAGTAGTATTAATAGTAAAAAAAAAAGTGGACCTTAATTCTAGTGGTGGTGTGGGAGGTAGTGTCCCTACCTTCATCCCCCCCCATCTGGATTCATCCCTGCCTTTGAGCATGAAGAATGGATAACGTTCATTTAGAAAAAACGACCAGGTAAGAAAGTTTTATCAACATTATTTTATGTCATGTCATCCTCAGAAAGACTTTAGGTGCATTTGACTGGAAAAGGTTAACACATTGCAGATCAGCCGTTTCTAGTGAGGACACACAGAGCATGTTCTCTTCAGGCAGTCATCTTTATAAATCTCATTGGAAAGGCACCAAACAAAAGTTCCAGCATCATCACCTTGCCCAATGCAGATTCGAGATTCATCACTGAATATGACTTTCATCCAGTCATCCACAGTCCACAATTGCTTTTCCTTAGCCCATTGTAACGTTTTTTTCTGTTTAGTTGTTAATGATGGCTTTCGTTTGGCTTTTCTGTATGTAAATCCCATTTCCTTTAGGCGGTTTCTTACAGTTCGGTCACAGACGTTGACTCCAGTTTCCTCCCATTCGTTCCTCATTTGTTTTGTTGTGCATTTTTCGATTTTTGAGACATATTGCTTTAAGTTTTCTGTCTTGACATCTTCCTTGGTCTACCAGTATGTTTGCCTTTAACAACCTTCCCATGTTGTTTGTATTTGGTCCAGAGTTTAGACACAGCTGACTGTGAACAACCAACATCTTTTGCAACATTGTGTGATGATTTACTCTCTTTTAAGAGTTTGATAATCCTCTCCTTTGTTTCAATTGACATCACTCGTGTTGGAGCCATGATTCATGTCAGTCCACTTGGTGACACAGCTCTCCAAGGTGTGTTCACTCCTTTTTAGATGCAGACTAACGAGCAGATCTGATATGATGCAGGTGTTAGTTTTGGGGATGAAAATTTACAGGGTGATTCCATAATTTTTTCCTCAGAATTGAGTGATTCCATATTTTTTTCCTCTGCTTGGTCTAAAAAGGTAACCGTTACTGACTGCCACAATCTTTTTTTCTTGATTTCTTATAGTGTTTCTTAAAGCCAGAAAGTTGCCATTTGAAATGACTTTAGTTTTGTGTCATGTCTGTGATCTACTTTTTTTCTACAAAATTAAACAACTGAATGAACATCCTCCGAGGCCGGTGATTCCATAATTTTTGCCAGGGGTTGTACTAATAAACTGAATTTGAGTTTTAATACCACAATCGCTTCTGGTAGCATCAAAAGCTACAACAGACCCAAACAATGAGCTCACACTTCTGTCTTTGAACATCTTGCCCCCTGCTGGAAGCTCTTGTTTACTACATGGCTTCCAGCACAGACACAAGTTGAGAACAGCCATAAAATGCAGCTCTCTACCCAATCACAATGCTCCGGTCACACGGAAGTCTTGGAAAATAAAGCCATGCTGACTTATGGTTTTGATTTATAAATAACATTAATACCGATAGAATAACTTAATTAATGTCAATTCTGTCATTTGTACAAAGATAAAGTATAACATATATCTTTTAATGTTGAATAATGCACTAATTCTGAGGTTTGTAATAGACAGATCGCAAAGGATTCTGGGTAAAATGTGCCTCTGCAAAACACTGATTGGTTCAGTCATTCATTATGTAAACCAACACGTTAATGTGTCATGTGTTGGTATTTACAGATAAATGTGCTTTTGTAAAATATTCCATTTTTTATTTGTAAAAACAGGCATTTTTACGGAGCCCTGGAAGTGTCATCGCAAAATGTTTTGCATGTGGAGAGAATTTTATGATGTTTTATCTTATCGTCTTTATGACCTATTTCTCACACAATATTGTCATGTGCTCTTATGAATTTGATGATGATTTATGATGTTGTGCACACATTTTATTACCTCCGACAAGGATGTTATGTTTTCGGTTGCGTTTGTTTGTTTGTCTGTCTGTTTGTCAGCAGGATAACTCAAAAACCTTTGAACGGATTTTGATGAAATTTTGTGGAGTGGTTGGAAATAACAAGAGGAACCAGTGATTAAATTTTAGTGGTGATCCAGATTACGATCCAGACCCACGAATTATTTAAAAGATTCTTCACCATTGTGGGATAGGGGGAATTTTGACATTCTAGTTGCTAACTCCACAAAAACAAGGCAGAAAGGCTTGAAAAAAAATTAGGGTGTAACAGTCAAATGTTCTATCAAACAACAAAGTTTGGTGATGATCGGATCCGGATTCCGGATCTGGTGATCCAGAATATGCAAAAATATAGGGAAAATAGAAAATGTGTCAGTGTGAGATTACAAATGAAGCTATAGATGCACAACTAACACCAAATTGTAGCTGAATCTGTACTGATTCAGGAAGGTGTCATCAGATTTGATGTAGCTTCAAATGTTATGGAGCTCAATCCAGAAGAAAACTTGTTTTTATACAATAACTTTTGAACTAATGAAGACAAAGTGATTCCAAGTTCTAGTGGTATGTTTTCATGGTCAAGGATGTCAAATATAAAGGAAGGAAATGTGTATGTATCATAGTTTTGGTTGTAACACAGAACTGTTGAATAGATCACTGTGCCAAGGAGGGAGTCTCTTTAGGGTCAGACAGTGACCCTATGGCCTTGTTTACAGAAGTGTTTCATAAATGTTAAAAAAAATTCATATATTTGCAGTTTAGTTGAATAATAAATTGAATTTTGTCTCATTTGTTTTTGTCTATAAGCACATGCAATATCAATATCAGTGCTCAGATGACTGTAGCTTCTGGGAAAGGTGCAAGTTGCAATAAACTGTGATGCCAAGCGCTAAGGATACATGCTATCCAGTCACAGCAGATGAAACTTTTTTTTTTTTTTTTTACTACTGAGCAAACATCATTACCTCCACCAAGGAGGTTATGTTTTCGGTCGCGTTTGTTTGTTTGTCTGTCTGTCAGCAGGATAACTCAAAAGGTTTTAAATGGATTTTGATGAAATTTTGTGGAGTGGTTGGAAATGACAAGAAGAACAAGTGATTAAATTTTAGTGGTGATCCGGATCACGATGCTAATACGTTAGCATGTCCACGGCGTGTAGATGTTATGGCGTCAGTGACCCCATGGCCTTGGCGGAGGTTTGCACTGTCTGAGTGCTTCTAGTTATATTGTGCAATGTGCACTCAATATTGTCTTGACACATAAATGTTGGCTATTGATATTTCAAATCCCGCAAAGCTTCGCCGCAAGATCGCCGCGCTGAGAGATCTCAGTAACATTGAGAACTGCATTGAGACGCTCTGATCACGCTGCACTTTAACTGCACACAGACAACATCGCAACATACAACTCTTTTTATATTGTGCCTAAAACTCTTGTGAATATATTTTCTGGGTTTTTAGATGTTGTTATTGCATTTATTTTATGTAAACACGCGGGAATCACAGGCCGTCTCTCTGTTATTTTCAATGGGAGCTGCTGTGAGCTACAATCGCTTCCAGTTCATGTAGTTCTGGAGGAAAGTGAAGTTTGCTCTTTAACATCTTGATTATTGTTCTTTACAACACTGTTTGTCCTCTTTATTCAAGACTAATATATATGTCTGAAATTAAGTTTACGTTTATTAAATTCCATGCAGATTAAACGTAACAGACATGGATTATTTGTTATAATTGTTTTAGCAAGTTTTCAGGGTATCATGCAGCAGTCTCTTATTAACGTGACGAAAAGCATAAAAATACATTTTTGTAGTATAATTTACAACTGTCGTGTTGATTCTCTATATTTTTTGACTGCAGCGACTCTCTGGCATGCAAGGGATTATGGGATACGTCAATAGGACAAATAAACACTACTGGCCAGTAGAGACCTTGAAAACTTGCCAAAACAAAATTCCAGATAATCTGTGTCTGCTACATTTAAGATGTGTGGAATTTAATAAACGCAGACACAATAACATCTATAAACCCAGAGAATATATTCATGAGAGTTTTAGGCACTAGAGTGTAATACTGTTGTCCATAGAGCCTGATCAGAGTGTTTCAAATGCATTTCTCATGTCGTGAACGTACTATTACCCTATCCTACCCATAATGCCCTGCTGGGCACAGCATATATCCACACTAAACCCTTAAAAATTTGCGCATTACATATATCTAATATTTTCACTTCATAAAACTTCAGACATGACATTAATTTAAATAACTTGTCTCCAGGACTACCAACTCTAGCATTAAAGGGGCCGTTGTTTTGTCTACAACCCTTGGCAATAATTATAGGATCACCGGCCTCGGAGGATGTTCATTCAGTTGTTTAATTTTGTAGAAAAAAAAGCAGATCACAGACATGACACAAAACTCAAGTCATTTCAAATGGCAACTTTCTGGCTTTAAGAAACACTATAAGAAATCAAGAAAAAAGATTGTGACAGTCAGTAACGGTTACTTTTTTAGACCAAGCAGAGGAAAAAAATATGGACTCACTCAATTCTGAGGAATAAATTATGGAATCACCCTGTAAATTTTCATCCCCAAAACTAACACCTGCATCATATCAGATCTGGTCGTTAGTCTGCATCTAAAAAGGAGTGATCACACCTTGGAGAGCTGTTGCACCAAGTGGACTGACATGAATCATGGCTCCAACACGAGAGATGTCAACTGAAACAAAGAAGAGGATTATCAAGCTCTTAAAAGAGGGTAAATCATCACGCAATGTTGCAAAAGATGTTGGTTGTTCAGTCAGCTGTGTCTAAACTCTGGACCAAATACAAACAACATGGGAAGGTTGTTAAAGGCAAACATACTGGTAGACCAAGGAAGACATCAAAGCGTCAAGACAGAAGCGTCAAGACTTAAAGCAATATGTCTCAAAAAAAAGAAAAATGCACAACAAAACAAATGAGGAACGAATGGGAGGAAACTGGAGTCAACATCTGTGACCGAACTGTAAGAAACCGCCTAAAGGAAATGGGATTTACATACAGAAAAGCTAAACGAAAGCCATCATTAACACCTAAACAGAAAAAGAAACAAGGTTACAATGGGCTAAGGAAAAGCAATCGTGGACTGTGGATGACTGGATGAAAGTCATATTCAGTGATGAATCTCGAATCTGCATTGGGCAAGGTGATGATGCTGGAACTTTTGTTTGGTGCCGTTCGAATGAGATTTATAAAGATGACTGCCTGAAGAGAACATGTAAATTTCCACAGTCATTGATGATACGGGGCTGCATGTCAGGTAAAGGCACTGGGGAGATGGCTGTCATTACATCATCAATAAATGCACAAGTTTACGTTGATATTTTGGACAATTGAAAGAATGTTTGGGGATGATGAAATCATTTTTCAAGATGATAATGCATCTTGCCATAGAGCAAAAACTGTGAAAACATTCCTTGCAAAAAGACACATAGGGTCAAGGTCACGGCATAGGGTCAATGTCAACAAGCAGATCTGATTTGATGCAGGTGTTAGTTTTGGGGATGAAAATTTACAGGGTGATTCCATAATTTATTCCTCAGAATTGAGTGATTCCATATTTTTTTTCCTCTGCTTGGTCTAAAAAAGTAACCGTTACTGACTGCCTCAATCTTTCTTTCCTGATTTCTTATAGTGTTTCTTAAATCCAGAAAGTTGCCATTTGAAATGACTTTAGTTTTGTGTCATGTCTGTGATCTCCTTTTTTTCTACAAAATTAAACAACTGAATGAACATCCTCTGAGGCTGGTGATTCCATCATTTTTGCCAGGGGTTGTACACTAGTTTGTTTGGTGTCCAATACTGCGTGCGCAGTTAATCTGTTTAACCTGATTGGGAAAAGTGCAATATTAGAACTGTTTGCAAAGGGTGCAATGAAATGTCAATGCTGAATTGTGGAATTGATTAACTGTTTTTGTGAATATATTTTTAATTGGAGATTTTAAGTTATAACTAGAAGCACTCAGAGAGTGCAAACCTCCGCAAGGCCATGGGGTCACTGACGCCATAACATCTACACGCCGTGGAATCATTGAACCTAAAAAAGTGTAACGATGTTTGCTCAGTAGTAAAAAAGTTTCATCTGCTGTGACTGGATAGCATGTATCCTTAACGCTTGGCATCACAGTTTATTGCAACTTGCACCTTTCCCAGAAGCTACTGTCATCTGAGCACTGATATTGATATTGCATGTGCTTATAGACAAAAACAAATAAGAGACAAAATTCAATTTATCATTCAACTAAACTGCAAATATATGAATTTTTTTTTTTAACATTTATGAAACACTTCTCTAAACAAGGCCATAGGGTCACTGGCCCTAAAGAGAATCCCTCCTTGGCACAGTGATCTATTTCTTTTTGTCTCTTTCTCTAAAATTGTATATAATAATCATTAGATTATTAATATATAAACAAAAATAAATTTAAGAAATATTACAATTTGAAAACAAATGCACCCAAATGTGATGACAGCTGCAAGTGCTTAATGCTAACTTTTACCATTGATAATGCCATAGATATGTTAACGCGTTAGTATCATGATCCGGATCACCACTAAAATTGAATCACTTGTTCCTCTTGTCATTTCCAACCACTCCACAAAATTTCATCAAAATCTGTTCAAAACCTTTTGAGTTATCCTGCTGACAGACAGACAAACAAACAAACGCGACCGAAAACATAACTTCCTTGGCGGAGGGAAAAAAATAAAATAAGACTACATTTTGATAATATGCCTATCTTCATTCCACAAACCTAGTGCAGCCTTTTGGGATAATTTAAATTTGAATGGTCCCGGAACCATCTCCCCAAGTGCCGTTGTTGGTCTCTTTTCCTAAAATTAACTTATATCCTTCTGTTTCATCAATTAAAATCACTCCGCTTTTCCACAAAAGACTGAAAGCAGAAAAGTGTGAAATCATCAAATCACAGTCTTCTGTGTCTGATTTAACAGGTGCACGTCCAGGGTCAGAGTCTGAGCAAGACTTGCAAAAAATAATCGGTCTCGCTTATAATCAGGGAAATGACTCCGGTCCCACTTTCCTCGAATTGGTGTCAGCGCTGAACTTTAATTTGTACCTCTGTTACTGTGCACATCCAGGCTGCTCAGTGTTTTTAATGGAAATACACTGCAATCGGACAGGACATTTTATCTCATGTGAGTGAAAATCCATTTCACAAAATCCCTTATATACTGTGTTTATTTCATGGAAAATAATACAAAATATTTGGACTTTTTTGTCCAGTGACTGAGAATATTTGGTTTATACGATGACTGTTTAGGTGAGTTTTACTTTACATGACACTGAGCCACACATTTACCTCGAGAAACTTTGATGATGAAGTTGCTTCCATCCCATACGGCTGACTTTATTTTCCCAAATTTTTCTTCTGTTCGGATGTGAAGGGAATCTGCACATCTTGAAGCCCTTGTTATATCTTTTTGTGCATCCATTCACACAACAACCCGTCATTTTCAGCAGCTAAATATATAAAATAGCAAATTCAAAATTTTGCAGTGAAGAGCAGAACTGTAATGAAACAAACAAAACCATCAGAATTAAAATTTATCACAAACTGGATCCAAAAAGCATTTAGGTGAATTTTATTGTTTTCCAACAGAATTTAATGACAAAAAAAAATTCTAAATTTTGCATAATAATAATAATAATAATAATAATATCTACATTTTTTAAAACAGTTCAAAACTTTAATATTTTGTGAGGAAGAACCATGAAGAACCATTCTTTGATGAAGGAAACAAAAACATGATAATCAAAATCCATCAACAAGTGAAGAAGTTTTTAACCAAAAAAAAAACAAAAAAACAAAAACAAAAAACAAATCCATATTTTCCCCAAAATTTGAAATTTCTTCACACAGAATCAAAGTATCCCAGCATGCAGCAGGACTCCTGACACAGATGCCATCTCACACCTCGAAGACAGCAACACCTTGCTGACAGGTTAAACACCATGAACATCCAAACACAGGAGGTGATGGTCTCGTGGTTAAGCGTTGGACTTGAGACCAGAGGATCCTTGGTTCAAATCCCAGCCTGACCGGAAAATCACAAAGGGCCCATGGGCAAGGTCCTTAATCCCTAGTTGCTCCTGGTGTGTAGTGAGCGCCTTGCATTGCAGCACCCTGACATCAGTGTTTGTGTGAATGTGAGGCATAATTGTAAAGCACTTTGAGCGTCTATTGCAGACCAAAAAGCGCTCTGTAAATGCAATACATTTAACACTTCACACCACCTTTTAGTCCAAATCTTCTGCCACACTGAAACCCACCTTTTTTTTTCCTCTTGGATTTCTTTTCAATAGAATGTAACGAGCCCCAGAACTGGGGTCTGTAGTTGCACCCAACCACAGCTGGCACTGCATCCGAGAGCTCTCTTCAAGATGGTGATCGTTCCTTTAATTGCATACAACTGCACCTCATGTGCTCTTGTGTGACCGGGGATTACCTCAAGGTATTTCTTCAGGTTCTTCTTCATCAGGCACGTTGCCCAACAACAACTGGGATGATATCGATGTCTTTCAATGATCATGTTGTTCTTAGGTCATTTTTCAGGTCTTGGTATTTCGCGATCTTTCCCCTTTCTGCTCGATTTTTCAAAAACCATATGGATTTGAATCACGTGTGATTACATCAGACATGCTTGAACCCTCGTGGGCATGCCAGAGTTTTTTTCACACCTGTCAGTTACGTCATTCGCCTGTGGGCAGTCTTTGAGTGAGGAGTCGCCCACCCTCTCGTCGATTTTTTCATTGTTTAGGAATGGCTCAGAGACTGCTGCTTTGTTTGATCAAAATTTTTTCAAAACTGTAAGGCACAACTGAGTGGACACCATTCGATAAATTCAACTGGTTTTTGGTAAAAATTTTAACGGCTGATGAGAGATTTTGGTCTGGCAGTGTCGCCGTAAGGACGGCCCACGGTGCCTGACGGCGATCTGCGCTTCGAGGCGGCAGCGTCTCGCCGTTTCAAGTTGAAAACTTCCACATTTCAGGCTCTGTTGACCCAGTAAGTCGTCAGAGAACAGAGAACTTTCAGAAGAAGTCGGCATGAGGAGTTTATTCGGACATTCCATTGTTAACGGACATTTTGTAATGAAAGAACGTGTGGGCAGAGTCGCATGTCGGGCTGGACCCGACCGCGGGGGGGTCGCGACAGGAAAAACACCTCCGTTGGAAACCTTAACGGGCAAGTTGGAACATGCCCAAGCTGTTAAACAATTTCTCAGTTACTCACTTGTTGAAAGCCATCAAAAGCCACCTGAATTTTACAAATGGTTTTCAACACGGAGGTTTGCGCGCACGTCTTTCATTAAAAAATGTCCTTAAACAGTGGAATGTCCGCATAAAGTCCTCATGCCGGCCTCTTCTGAATCTTCTCTGTTCTCTCACGACATCCTGGGTGAATTAAGCCTTAAATTAGGATGTTTTCAGGTCGAAACAGGCCGACGACAGCGCCTGAAAGCGCTGCGCGACGTCCCACTCCATGGGAAGTCCTTACACCGACAGAAACACCCCATAATCTCTCATCAGCCGTTAAACTTTTCACCGAAAACCAGCTTAATTTCTCGAATAGTGTCCACTCGGATATTCCTCACAGGTCCAGAAAAATTTTGATAAAGCAACGCGCGCCGTCTCGAGCAGCGTGTGAAACAAAGGAATTCAGCCGAGAGGGCGGGACCACATCTCACTCAAGGCCTGCCCACAGGGAAATGACGTCACCGACGTGTGAAAAAACTCACGCATGCGCACGAGTGTTCAAGCATGATTGGTGTAATCGCACGTCATTCAAATCCATATAGTTTTTTTTTTTAAATAAAAAGGTAGGATACTTTTCTGATAGACCTCGTAGTTCTGGAGGAAATCACTAAAGAAATTAACAAACTGAAAATATGGTCATTAAACTTAAATAATTGTCATTAAACTTAAATAAACCAGGGATGAAGTGGAGCTGTAAGAGTCACTAGGTGTTCACAGGAAACAGTTATTTCTATGTATTTATTTTCATTGTTAGGTGGTTTTATCTTTTCTGTTGTGTTTTGTTTCATCAAGTTCTTTTTGTCTCTTTCTCTAAAATTGTACTGTAGCATTATTAGTTATTGTTGTTGTTGCTTTTTATTAATATATGAATTAAAAAAATACAAGTTGACTTTTATGACAACGAACGCTGAGCCATTAATTATTATACAGAAAACATGCAGACAAACGTGCTGAGATGCGAACAGCTTAATACTAACTTTAACACTGAAAATGCCATAGACATGCTAACGCGTTAGCATCAGTCCTGTTTTAAAGTTATAAAATACATCCATCAACTGTTTCAGAAGACCGTAACAGGTCGGTTTAACATAAAAAAGGAAAACTGACAGTCACTGCTTCGACTGCTTCAAGGTTCAAAGCAAAGCCGCGCTGCAGAAAAGTTGTTCACAGACCCGTTGCAGGGTTTGTAATCAATGTAAAGAAATTATCATTTTCTTGGCAAACGCCCCCAAAAACAACGGCCACTCTGAAGGACCGATAAGGGAATCGATAAGCAAAAAGGTTATTGATGTCGGTGGATCGACTCATTTCTTTACGATACCCGAAAGGAACCGGTTCTCGATACCCATCCCTCGTCTTTAGTTACTTATCTTTTTGTGACGCAACCTTTCTGGTCATCTTTCAGGTAGCCATCAGTGTCCAGATGTTCATAAATGGCATCAGCTATGAGCTATGATTCCTGTCAGCCATTTGTATGTTGTTGTTCGGCAGCAGACGAGTCTGGTTAGCTGTGTTTCCTTGGTCTTTTTTTTTCATTTGCCTTGAATTTCCTTCTACTAGAGTGCAGTGGGCCCCAGACATGGGGTCTAAAGCTGCACCCTTAACATTACTGACTTTGTATCCGAGGGCTCTCTTCAAGATGGTGACCTTTCCTCTCCTCAAATACTGACTTTGATCTCCTGCCCCACTTCTCATGTTTGAGTAAGCGAAGCAGTGAGATATCTTTTTCTTCTCCCCAATAGACCAATTTACAATGATGCAGTTTCACTGGATTCTTTTAGCCCTTTGATGGTGTTGTTGCTGGGGTCCAGGATCAGAACTATCTGGTGGATGACACCGCTGAGTGCTGCTACAGAAGAGATGTCTTCCCACAGCCCTGGGAGAAGTTGCACCATTTTCTTCATACGCCCTGGTGCCTAGGCGTTGAAGTTACAAGTCCCTGATCTTGTGCTCCAATCAGAATTCTTTCTCCATCAAAACCAAGTTTTCCATTTTTTAGCCACTGCATTGATCCAACTTTGTCGATGTATTCCTTTTTGAGTTCTTCTTGGAAACGTCCGGCTCTTTTGTGCTGTTTCCATCTTTCCACTCGATGTTTTCCTTCTCTTTTGCTGTATTGTTCTCTGGTCTGTCTTGCAAGTTTTGTTGCAGGCATGAGACTGTTGCTTTTTCTCTCTTGTAGAAGTTCTCCGCCAAATTTTTGGCCAGTTGAGTGATTGAGGTCCATTCGGTTAAGGCCTTGTGGAGTTGTGCGACCTTTTTTACAATTTCTTCCTCAGAGCTCTTTAAGTACTGTCCAATACTTATTACAGACGCTCTGTAGGCCTGGTTGATTTCAGTGAGACCTAGACCGCCTTCTCTGCGAGGGAAATATATTCTGTCCATGCAGTGATTTCTGTATGTGATTTTGTGGAGGGTGAGCATCTTCCTGGTTTTTGTGTCCCACTTATTAAGCTCACATTGTGGCCAGTCCACTATGCCAAACCCATAGGTCACCACTGGTATTGCAAACTGGTTTATGGCTGTGATCTTATTCTTTGGTGTCAACTGTGTTTTGCAAATCTTTTTTAAGCGGTTTAGGTATTGTTGTGTTGTTTTTGTTCTCATTTTCTTGTGCTCAATTTTATTATGTTGTTCGATTCCCAAGTATTTGTATGTGGAGTCTACAGCCAGATCTTCAATGTAGCTCCCTTCATCCAATTGTATGTTTTCGGTTTTTGTCTTTTTACCTTTTGTCATTGTGCATTTTGAGCATTTATCCAGTCCAAATTCCATACCAATGTCTTTTGAGAACTTATGGACAGTTTTCACGAGCTGACTGAGTCCCTTTTGTGTGTTGGCATAGAGTTTCAAATCGTCCATGAACAGCAGATGGTTCACAAGTTTTTTTTTTTTTTTTCCTGTTTCTGCTTAAGTCATATCCGATGTCATGCTCCTTCAGGATCTTGCTGAGCGGGTCCATGATTAAGCAGAATAAGAGAGGCGAAAGGCTGTCTCCCTGAAATATCCCTCTCTGTACGTCTGGGATTGTTATTTGTCCCTCTGTGTGTTTTAGGGTGATGGTGGTGTTCCACTTCATTTGTGTTCTCAGGAAAGATCTTATTTCCTCATTAATGTTGTAGAGTTCTAAGCACCTCATGATCCAGGAGTGTGGTACACTGTCAAATGCCTTTTTGTAGTCAATCCAAGCCATGCTGAGGTTCCTCAGCCTTTTTTTGCAATCCTCCAGGATAGCTTTGTCTGTCAGTAACTGGTCTTTAGCTCCTAATCGTCTTCTGGAACAACCTTTCTGTTCATTTTCCAGGTAGCCACCAGTGTCAAGATGT
The DNA here is from genome assembly GCF_902500255.1 of Thalassophryne amazonica. Lineage (NCBI taxonomy): Eukaryota > Metazoa > Chordata > Actinopteri > Batrachoidiformes > Batrachoididae > Thalassophryne > Thalassophryne amazonica. The sequence continues at coordinate 2,548,256 of NC_047120.1, read as the reverse complement.
TCATAAATGGCATCAGCTATGATTCGTCAGCCATTTGTATGTTGTTGTTAGGGAGCAGATGGGTCTGTACTTGTTGGGAAGCTGTGTTTCCTTGGTCTTTGGAATTAGGCTTTTGTTGTTTTGTTTGTATTGTATGAATTATCATGTGCCTTTTCAGGTGGCTCTTATCTCCAAATCTGCGACCACATTCAGAACACACAAACTGTTTGTGTCCTGTGTGAATTATCATGTGTTTTTGCAGGTCGCCCTTTTGTCCAAATCTTTGACCACATTCAGAACACACAAATTGTTTGTGTCCTGTGTGAATTATCATGTGTCTTTTCAGGTTGCCCTTTTGTCCAAATCTGCGACCACATTCAGAACAGACAAACTGTTTGTGTCCTGTGTGAATTATCATATGTTTTTTCAGGTCGCCCTTTTGTCCAAATCTGCGACCACATTCAGAACAGACAAACTGTTTATGTCCTGTGTGAATTATCATGTGTCTTTTCAGGTTGCTCTTATCTCCAAATCTTTGACCACATTCAGAACAGCCAAATTGTGTTTCTCCTGTGTGAATTATCATGTGTCTTTTCAGGTGGCCCTTTTCTCTAAATCTGTGACCACATTCAGAACAGCCAAATTGTTTTTGTCCTGTGTGAATTATCATGTGTCTTTTCAGGTGGCCCTTTTCTCTAAATCTGCGACTACATTCAGAACAGCCAAATTGTTTTTGTCCTGTGTGAATTATCATGTGTCTTTTCAGGGTGCGCTTATCTCCAAATCTGCGACCACATTCAGAACAGCCAAATTGTTTGTGTCCTGTGTGAAATGTGTGTTTTTGCAGGTCGCCCTTTTGTCCAAATCTTTGACCACATTCAGAACACACAAATCGTTTTTGTGTTGTATGAATTATCATGTGCCTTTTCAGGTGGCTCTCATCTCCAAATCTGCGACTACATTCAGAACAGCCAAATTGTTTTTGTCCTGTGTGAATTATCATGTGTCTTTTCAGGGTGCGCTTATCTCCAAATCTGCGACCACATTCAGAACAGCCAAATTGTTTGTGTCCTGTGTGAATTGTGTGTTTTTTCAGGTCGCCCTTTTGTCCAAATCTTTGACCACATTCAGAACACACAAATCGTTTTTGTGTTGTATGAATTATCATGTGCCTTTTCAGGTGGCTCTTATCTCCAAATCTGCGACCACATTCAGAACAGCCAAATTGTTTGTGTCCTGTGTGAATTATGTGTTTTTGCAGGTCGCCCTTTTGTCCAAATCTTTGACCACATTCAGAACACACAAACTGTTTTTGTACTGTGTGAATTATCATGTGTCTTTTCAGGTGGCCCTTTTGTCCAAATCTTTGACCACATTCAGAACACACAAATTGTTTGTGTCCTGTGTGAATTATCATGTGTCTTTTCAGGTTGCCCTTTTGTCCAAATCTGCGACCACATTCAGAACAGTCAAATGGTTTCTTTCCTGTCTGAATTGTCTTCCGTTTCTGTGTTCTACTCCAATCAGAACAGCTCAATGGTTTGACGCTTGCTTGCATCCCCTTGTATTGCTCTGAACTGTTCATGGGTCCAGATGCTTGAGAATACATAAATTCTGCCTCAGCAATGTTGCATCTGCTTGAACTAACAATACTAATATTTTTTCGACAGTTAAAACTTGACAGAAGTCCTCTGGTCTTTTTCCAGTCATATCTATCGTCAGTCTGAGTTCCAGAACTGTCTGAACTCCTGCCACTGGTATCTGGTTGTAAATGACTGCTTGGACCTGAGTTGCTGGCTGGTTGTGGTCCTCCATCATCCTCTCCATCAGCTTCTGCTGTCAGTGTTCTGTGTACAGATGACCTGCTGGCTACAGGCTCAGCCTCTGTGCTCTCATCACTTGGGCTTTGATGAAGCTGTGATGACTCTGGTTTTTCATCATCATTTTCACTCTTCACAGGGACGGCAGTGAAGCCAAACTTGGTGAGATCTGCCTCCTCCAGCTGCTGAAGCTGTTCTCCCTGCTGACTTATCCACAGCTTCTCTTCTTCTTTAATGTCCTCCTGGTCAACACTCAGATTCCATTCCTGGTGTTCAGGGAGAGTTTCTTTTTTAATCACCAACAACGACTGCATGTCTGCAAAGAAACAAATTAACAATAAATGTTAGAACAACACTCATTAAAATAAAGTATCAGAGTGGTGAGTTTGACCTGATGATAGTAAATTTTTGCACTGATGGAACTGATTAAGTGCAAATGTACAGCAGGACCAGATTTCATTAAACAGTCTCATCTTTTAGTCTCCTAAACTTAGTTGACTAAAGCCTCTGTCACACGGCACTAATGAAGGACACTGAAGCCCAAACAAAACAAGAAATCTGGATCTGCCTTAACTTTCGGGGACATCGTTTAACCGTCGTCTAGCAGAAACAATAGCGGTAAGAACATTTTATTAACTACTTTAAGTATTTACACACGTTCCAAATGTTTATGGCTGGCCTGTGTGTTCACACATGTTGATGTTCTGAAGACAAACAACATCTCTCACCTGTTGTCAAGACAACCAAATCCCGCACCTGCAAGTGCTGTGGACATGAGTACAACTTTGGTGGCACTTGGTCTCATACTTGCTGTCAATCACATCATTGTGAATGCTTAATTTTGATTTTGTTTAAAGCTTCAAGGTCGATGTTTGCTTGTTTATCTTTTGCTAGTTTCAGTTTTGTTTCCTTCCTTTTTGCACTCTTGATGCGCAGGCTTTTCTGTGATGGGAAAGGTACAGGATCATTTGTTCCACTTTTCTCAACGATTTGTGACTTTTCTTCCCTTCATTCAGTTATCCCCGTGTGACTGCACCAAAAGGTTAGTCACCCAACATTAGCTGTCTCATTTCACATAGACGGTTAAACTTGTAGATTAGCCATCTAACGTTAGTTGATGATTTTCATGGGCATAAGCGGCCTCATGAGTGTCGCTGGCACAAAACGCCTCCAATGACTGAGTTATGTTTACTTCTGGGTTGGTCGTCTGCTACAACCATAGCTGAGTTTACCACATCAGAGGAGAAGCACTCCTGGAAAAAGGAACCTGGAGAGAAAGCTCTCCTTTTGGAGGCATATGAGCAACATAAGGGTGCTCTTGAGTGTTTCAAAGGAACATCGGCCCTAGCTGCCAAAAGACGGGCTTGAGAGGAGATTACAGTGTCCCTCAATAGGGAAGTGACATCCCTCACAATTCGGCACACGGTCGACTTGTAGACATGGATGGTGTCACCGATAACCTGCTGAATGGTTCCACAGGGGGAAAACTTCAGCACAATCAAAATCTGAATAAGGGTGGGCAGGACATTGTTCCTTCTCATTTGATGGTTGACTGCTGGAGCTGTCATGTCCACGATGAAGAGAATTGCAGGCGGATGGAAGCGGTATCACTGTTGAACCTCGGCGTACGTAAACATCTCCAATGGCTTATTCTGGTCCCGGTACACCCGCTCCTGCAGCAACACTCTCCTTCCTTCCTTCCTGCTCCCTCAAGTGGTGGTACATGATAGCTGCCATTTCTGAAGTAAGACACTGAAGTTTTGTTGACTAAAATAAGATTAGCCTCCTCTGTAGCAGGCTCAAATTTAATGCTGTGTTTACACATAACGACGAAGTCACGAATACCACGAAGTACACATTCTTGGCTGTTGATCACAAATGTGATGATTCGGGGCAGAGGCGTCAGGTGTCCTCAGGAACTGCTGCAACCTGTTACCACACGTTACAATTAATGGCACATGTTGCTGGAGAATGATCAGGAACCATTACACACAGTCAAGAATAATGTTCCGCGTTGTTGTGCGCTACTGCACGTAACAACGCATCGTTAAGTTCTGTCACGTTGTGAAAGAGGTGAACTGTCTCCACACACACGCACACACACACACACCCATATTCATCCAACCGAATTCAGATCGCTCCAGTTTTTCAGAAGAACTTTGTGACTGCATGCGTAGTTGGGCTCTGTGCCATGGAGTGGTGGAGAGAGGAGGAGACGGACAGAGTCAGATGTGTGGCTTCATGCGGCTCTGGTCTCACGCGTTTTCCCAAACATCAGGCACATGGAGCAGGTGGAACACCTGCAGGAGCGCTGAAGAGCACTGAAATGAGACTTTTAGGCGACTTGGTGTCAGCAATCAAACTGAATGCGGTGCAGCAGGGTTTAATTGTGCGCACGCTTCTTCCTCTGCCGGACTGGAGGAGGTGCAGAGATGTCTGGCTGCACGTGAGTCTCCTCAGGTTCCTCTGGTTGCTCAGACTCATTCTCCCGGTCATCGGTTACAACAGCAGGTGAAACACCTGCAGGAGCGTCCTGAGGAGCTTCAGCAGGAAGTGGAACGACACTTGGCTGACTCCGCGTCACTGTTCCTCTTCTACATACTGCATCAAACTGAACGCTGTGGGGCAGAGTTTAATTATGCGCACGTGACAGAAAATTGATTCATTGTGGCGCGCAGTGAAAAATGACGCCGCATTAAAAGTCGTGTTTTTTCCGTGTCACTTCGTAATAACGCGTGACAGTCTGGGCTCCAAGAACCATCACTGGAACCACTACGAACGTTGTCACGTTCTATTAAGGATCACTACTCATCAAGACGGATCAATACGCTCAGTTGTGACCTCCACGGTGTGAGACGACATGAGGGTGGTGTGTGACATTCGTGGAAGATTTTTTGACAGGCAAAAACATGCTCCACGAATATCAAGAATATCACGCAACAACACGCACTATTAAGAAACCTGTTCAGATGTAAGTCACGTTAAGAATATCAGCAATGTGTCACGAATGACAGAAAAATGACATTCGTAACGCGTCTTGGTTATGTGTAAACGCACCTTAAGCACTTTGTGCAATGACTAACGTTAAATGAATAGCTGACTGAGTTTAGTCAACAAAACAAATTTACGCCGATTCATGAAACTGGGCCAAGGAGGATTTGTTTTACATTTCACACATACTTTAGCTGGACTCTAATGTAATGTAAAAACTCAACTATGACATGAACACATCAACAGTGACATTACAACTCAGTGAAAAATATATAAGCCAACTATTTCAATTAATATTTTAGAATGTTGCTGACCTCAAACACAATGCGAATGGAACTTCATTTCCACAGCACATTTTGCCATCTGATAAACATGTTCAAAGAGCTTTACAGTGATGTCTCACATGCACCTCTTCACACTCATGAAGTCGGAGCAATTTGGGGTTTAAAAGCCTTTGTACTTTTCAGATCTTACAGGGAAACAAGGATCCTCTGCTGTCAAACCCGTGGCTTTAAACTCTTGACCTTGGTTCAAAATTACAGAGACTTGTTCACACATGGAAGTTGCAATCAGAAATATTCAACTCCACAAAGATTTTATGGATTTATCAAAGTTATTTTTTTTAAAGAGCAAGATTCTGCTTTGGATGACTTCTTTATGAGTTGAGAGAGATATAAAATCAACAGAAAAAATACATGATGTAGTACTTGTGTTTAACAGTACATTTGGTCCACCCTGTGGGCTCACCATCCACTGGGGGAGCCGCTGGTGTTGGATACGCTGTCCCATGGGTGGCAGTGAAAGTCGAGGGCCTCAGTGGACCAGACCTAGGTGGCAAGGGCTAGCTCTGGGGGTGTGGAACGTCACCTCGCTGTGGAGGAAGGAGCCGGAGATTGTGCAGGAGGTGGAGCAAAACCAGTTAGATCTGGTGGGCCTCACCTCCACGCACAGCCTCAGTTCTTGAACCACTCTCCTTGATAGGGATTGGGACTTATTCTTCACTGGAGTTGCCCAGGGTGTGAGGTGCTGGGCAGGTGTGGGGATACTCACGAGTCCCCTGCTGAGCACTGCTACGTTGGAGTTTACCACAGTACATGAAAAGGTTGCCTCACTGCGCCTTCGGGTGGCCGAGGAAAAACTGTGAATGTTGTTTGTGCGTCCGACAGAGCTTTTCTAGCATCCCTGTGGAAGTTGGGGGCACTGAACCAGAATGGGCAATGTTCAAAGCTTCCACTGCTGAAGCTGCAGCAGGGAGCTGTCGCCTGAAGGTCTTAGGTGCCTCAGGGGGTGGCAACCCTCGAACACCATGGTGGACACCTGTGGTCAGGGAAGCCGTCCAAGTGAAGGAGGAGTCCTTCCGGGATAGGTTATATCTGAGGGCTCCGGAGGCAGTTGCAAGGTACCGACAGGCCCAAAGGCTGACAGCCTCTGCTGTGGAAGCACTTCAGAGCAACCATGGAAGACTTTCGGCCGGCACCAAGGTGCTTCTGTCGGAATGTGAGGCACCTCAAGAGGGGAAAACAGGGAACCATCCAAGCTAAGTAAGGATGGGACTCTGTTGACCTCAACTGAGGATGTAATCTGCCGCTGGAAGGAACACTGAGGAACTCCTGCATCAGACCGGAGCACCCTCGCTAGTAGAGGCAGAGCTGGAATTTCCCTGGTGGAAGTCAATGAGGGAGTCAAACAACTCTGCAGTGGCAATGCCCTGAGGGTTCATGAGATCTGTCCAGAAATGCTGAAGGGACTATCTATGGATGAGATGTCTCTTCAACACTGTGTTGAAGTTTGAGACAGTGCCTAAGGAGTGGCAAACTGGGGTGGTGGTCCCTATGGGGGACCAGAGAGGGTGCACCAATTCCAGGGGCATCACACTACTCAGCCTTCCTGGTAAAGTCTCCTCCAGGATGCTGGAAAAGAGGGTTCAGCTGGTAGTCGAACCTCTGACTGAAGAGGAACAATGCGGGTTAGGGACCCAGGCATACTCCCAGGCAACCTCCAGGATCCTGGAGGGTGCCCGGGAATATGCCCATCCAGTCTATATGTGTTTTGTGAACTTAGAGAAGGCGATGATGTCATAGCCCTGCCTCTTGAAGCTCAGCTGCTCATAATTAATGACATGTAGTTGTTACTAGGGTAATTTAATATACTTTTTTTGTTCTTGCCGAACCATTAATGGTATTTATTTTCATTGCTAGTAGAATGCTGAAGAGATGAAGGATGGCTGTGGTGAACGCTAATCATGAATAAAGGGACCCTTGTGACACATACAATAATTATAGAAAGGACTACTTTCGACTGCTCCCGTTAGGGGGTCGCCACAGCAGATCAATTGTTTCCATCTCTCCCTGTCCTCTGTATCTTCCTCTGTCACACCAACCACCTCATAGAGCAAGACCAACGGTTCGTCAGGTTTTCACGCCGGATGGGGCTGTGGCCATGTTGCAGTTGTTGTCGCCTGACTGACTTTCATTAAGGGCATAGTCATCAAGGGGGTAGAGAAGACCTTGGAGCTTTTGCATTAGCAGTGTTACTGGCCATGGATGTTTGTTGAGGTGTCAAAGTGGTACAAGGCGTGTGAGAGGTGCCAGGTGGCCAAGGGGACTAAACCAGCAGCTCATGGCCCTATGGGACACCTAGGCGTCCCAGCCTCGTGAGATTCTTGCCACTGATTTTACCATTTTAAAGCCTTGCCATGGCGGAATAGAAGACATTCTTGTGGTGACTGACGTCGTCAGTAAATACACGAAATACATGTGGACAGTCCCTACTCATGATAACTGCAGAGTTGTAGTCTTACACACCTCTCTGCAGCTTCTCTCCCCCTGCCATCCCCCAATACCCCATCCCCGTAGAGACGGTGCCTGCTCCCAGACCACCAACAACCAGTAAAAATCTATTTAAGCATAAAAATTCAAAAAGAAAAAATAATATAGCACCTTCAACTGCACCACAGACTAAAACAGTTAAATGTGGTTTATTAAACATTAGGTCTCTCTCTTTTAAGTCCCTGTTAATAAATGATATAATAATTGATCAACATATTGATTTATTCTGCCTTACAGAAACCTGGTTACAGCAGGATGAATATGTTAGTTTAAATGAGTCAACACCCCCAAGTCACACCAACTGTCAGAATGCTCGTAGCACAGGCCGAGGGGGAGGATTAGCAGCAATCTTCCACTCCATCTTATTAATTAATCAAAAACCCAGACAGAGCTTTAATTCATTTGAAAGCTTAACTCTTAGTCTTGTCCATCCAAATTGGAAGTCCCAAAAACCAGTTTTATTTGTTGTTATCTATCGTCCACCTGGGTGTTACTTTGAGTTTCTCTGTGAATTTTCAGACCTTTTGTCTGACTTAGTGCTTAGCTCAGATAAGATAATTATAGTGGGCGATTTTAACATCCACATAGATGCTGAGAATAACAGCCTCAACACTGCATTTAATCTATTATTAGACTCAACTGGCTTCGCTCAAAATGTAAATGAGTCCACCCACCACTTTAATCATACCTTAGCTCTTGTTCTGACTTATGGTATGAAAACTGAAGACTTAACAGTATTCCCTGAAACCCCCTTCTGTCTGATCATTTCTTAATAACATTTACATTTACTTTAATGGAATACCCAGCAGTGGGAAATAAGTTTCATTACAGTAGAAGTCTTTCAGACAGCGCTGTAACTAGGTTTAAGGATATGATTCCTTCTTTGTTATGTTCTCCAATGCCATATACCAACACAGTGCAGAGTAGCTACCTAAACTCTGAGTGAGACAGATTATCTCGTCAATAGTTTCACATCCTCATTGAGGGCAACTTTGGATGCTGTAGCTCCTCTGAAAAAGAGAGCCTTAAATCAGAAGTGCCTGACTCCGTGGTATAACTCACAAACTCGAAGCTTAAAGCAGATAACCCGTACGTTGGAGAGGAAATGGCGTCTCACTAATTTAGAAGATCTTCACTTAGCCTGGAAAAAGAGTCTGTTGCTCTAGAAAAAAGCCCTACTCATCACTAATTGAAGAAAATAAGAACAGCCCCAGGTTTCTTTTCAGCACTGTAGCCAGGCTGACAAAGAGTCAGGCCTCTATTGAGCCAAGTATTCCTTTAACTTTAACTAGTAATGAGTTCATGACGTTCTTTGCTAATAAAATTTTTAACTATTAGAGAAAAAATTACTCATAACCATCCCAAAGACATATTGTTATCTTTGGCTGCTTTCAGCAATGCTGGTATTTGGTTAGACTCTTTCTCTCCAATTGTTCTGTCTGAGTTATTTTCATTAGTTACTTCCTCTAAACCATCAACATGTCTATTAGACCCCATTCCTACCAGACTGCTCAAGGAAGCCCTACCATTAATTAATGCTTCGATCTTAAATATGATCAATCTGTCTTTATTAGTTGGCTATGTACCACAGGCTTTTAAGGTGGCAGCAATTAAACCATTACTTAAAAAGCCATCACTTGACCCAGCTATCTTAGCTAATTATAGGCCAATCTCCAACCTTCCTCTTCTCTCAAAAATTCTTGAAAGGGTAATTGTAAAACAGCTAACTGATCATCTGCAGAGGAATGGTCTATTTGAAGAGTTTTGGTCAGGTTTTAGAATTCATCATAGTACAGAAACAGTATTAGTGAAGGTTACAAATGATCTTCTTACGGCCTCAGACAGTGGACTCAACCCTGTGCTTATCCTGTTAGACCTCAGTGCTGCTTTTGATACTGTTGACCATAAAATTTTATTATAGAGATTAGAGCATGCCATAGGTATTAAAGGCACTGCGCTGCGGTGGTTTGAATCATATTTATCTAATAGATTACAATTTGTTCATGTAAATGGGGAGTCTTCTTCACAGACTAAGGTTAATTATGGAGTTCCACAAGGTTCTGTGCTAGGACCAATTTTATTCACTTTATACATGCTTCCCTTAGGCAGTATTATTAGAAAGCATTGCTTAAATTTTCATTGTTACGCAGATGATACCCAGCTTTATCTATCCATGAAGCCAGAGGACACACACCAATTAGTTAAACTGCAGGAATGTCTTACAGACATAAAGACATGGATGACCTCTAATTTCCTGCTTTTAAATTCAGATAAAATTGAAGTTATTGTACTTGGCCCCACAAATCTTAGGAACATGGTGTCTAACCAGATCCTTACTCTGGATGGCATTACCCTGACCTCTAGTAATACTGTGAGAAATCTTGGAGTCATTTTTGATCAGGATATGTCCTTCAATGCGCATATTAAGCAAATATGAAGGACTGCTTTTTTGCATTTGCGCAATATCTCTAAAATTAGAACGTTCTTGTCTCAGAGTGATGCTGAAAAACTAATTCATGCATTTATTTCCTCTAGGCTGGACTACTGTAATTCATTATTATCAGGTTGTCCTAAAAGTTCCCTGAAAAGCCTTCAGTTAATTCAAAATGCTGCAGCTAGTATACTGACGGGGACTACAAGGAGAGAGCATATTTCACCCATATTGGCCTCTCTTCATTGGCTTCCTGTTAATTCTAGAATACAATTTAAAATTCTTCTTCTTACTTATAAGGTTTTGAATAATCAGGTTCCATCTTATCTTAGGGACCTCATAGTACCATATCACCCCAATAGAGCGCTTCAGACTGCAGGCTTACTTGTAGTTCCTGGAGTTTTTATGAGTAGAATGGGAGGCAGAGCCTTCAGCTATCAGGCTCCTCTCCTGTGGAACCAGCTCCCAATTCGGATCAGAAAGACAGACACCCTCTCTACTTTTAAGATTAGGCTTAAAACTTTCCTTTTTGCTAAAGCTTATAGTTAGGGCTGGATCAGGTGACCCTGAACCATCCCTTAGTCATGCTGCTATAGACTTAGACTGCTGGGGGGTTTCTTTCTCTTTTTGCTCTGTATGCACCACTCTGCATTTAATCATTAGTGATTGATCTCTGCTCTCTTCCACAGCATGTCTTTTTCCTGATTCTCTCCCTTCAGAACCAGTCCCAGCAGAAGACTGCCCCTCCCTGAGCCTGGTTCTGCTGGAGGTTTCTTCCTGTTAAAAGGGAGTTTTTCCTTCCCACTGTCGCCAAGTGCTTGCTCACAGGGGGTCGTTTTGACCGTTGGGGTTTTTCTGTAATTATTGTATGGCTCTTGCCTAACAATATAAAGCGCCTTGGGGCAACTGTTTGTTGTGATTTGGCGCTATATAAATAAAACTGATTTGATTTGATGATCAGTGAGCTGCTACAGGAGCTCAGGTTTTGGTTACAGAATGGTTTTCGAGATACGAGTTCCAGCTTGGATGCACTCTGATCGGGGACAGAGTTTTGAGACCGTATTGATTAAGCAGTTTTGTGGCTTTTATGGCATTGGAGCCAGCTGGCTTTGTCATGGATGGGTCCAGGAGCACCACACTCACTTGCAGATGGCTTTTGATGGAGCTCGAGATCAGCTGAAGACTGCTGCAGAGCGTCGCAAGAAAGCTCGTGATCAGCGTCGCCGCGATGTTCCTTTGATGCAGGGCCAGTTGGTTTGGTTGTGAGACTTTGGAGTACGGGGCCGCCATAAGACCCAGGACCATCGGTCCTCAGTGATGTATTGTATGTTGAGGGCACCACAGGATGAGGGAATGGTTCATACCATCGTCCCTAGGGATGATTCAAACAGAGCCAGACAGGATCAGCTGTCTGTGTTGAAAGCTGTGGTGGGATTTGATTCACTCGATGGGGCTGTGGTGCCTTCTCCATCCCCTGTAGAGCAGTCGCAGCCAGAGGACAAGTGGTTGTTTGATGGCAGGTGGTTGGTGTTGGGGTCTGAGGACCCAGTGTCTACTTCTGTTCTGGCAGAAGCAGTGACCCTACCTTCTCCTCAGGCAGACGTTGCAGAGGTTGTAAGTCAGCCTGAGCCCACCGGTAGACCCCGTTGTTGTTGTGCCATCCTTGCCGGTGGTTCCTGCTCCTGTGGGAGCAGGTACCCCCCCCCAATGCTGCTGAAGGAATTAAGCATGATCTGGACAGTTGATAATTTAGGTTTCTTTTTTTTAAACTATATTTTAGGAAATTAGTGATTTTTAAATAGGTTGTTATTCATACATTCTTTTGTATTTTGGAACCACTTCTGTCTCTCATTTGTGAACGAACCTGTGTGTCTTGATTTGGAGTCAATTTGATTGGAGAATTGCCTGGGTGAAACCCAGGCTGTTGTCAGCAGTACAACTTATTACTCCCCTCGTGAATTTTGGCTGTTTAAATCATTGAATATTGTTTGCTCTGGCACATTTTGGTGTCAGAAGTGGGATGCAAATTGAGATGAGGTATGTTTTTTATGTTAAAAGTAGAATTGTTGTTAGTGTTTAATTTGTGTTTTGTTTTTTTTCTTTTTCAGGACAAAGCAGCAGTTGGCTTCTCTGGGAATGATTTCCTCTCTGATTTTGGCCTCACCTTCAGGGTGGAAAAGTTTCAGGTGTGCGGTGAAGCGGACTGGGGAAATCGTGCAAATAATCAACAGCGTTGGTTATGATAGGTCAAACGTCTGACACCACCCTGGGAGATTAGCCCAGGGAACTCTACACTCAAATCCAAGCGCACAGGTCCTTTGCAGAAAGAGGCAGTAGAAGCGGTTATCAGTACAAGTGTAATTTATTAGTGACAGTTTATATTTTTTATTTAAAAAATGGTAACTATAAAATTAGACGTTTAACACATCATCTAAAACAACACAATCTCATGAACTGGACACCAGAGGGCACCCTTGCGTCATCCAGTCTCAGCCATATCATCAAGTTGACAAAACATCCACAGTGACGATAAACCTCACAGCAAAGCAGCAGTAACATCCGGCAGAGCATCAATCTGCTGCCTCACTCCTCTCCACCACGGACCTGAGGCCTAACCTGCTGCCAGCATGTGGCATCTTGGTGAAGGATTCTCCTGGTATGTCTCTGCAGATTCCCAGGTCCTGGGGATGAATGTCATCCACAGGTGTTATGGGAAACTGTTTGGGCAGCATGGGGTTTCCCTGTTTGACTTACTGGTGGTGGTGGTGGCCCCTGAGCATGTCACACAGGCGTTTCAAAGGTGTCACAAAGCTAGTGCTATTGCTGGCTGAGGAGCAGATAAAGTTAAGGTTCATGGGAGAGAAGCTTGTCGGATTCCAGGTGGGGTGATGAAGTTTGTTACAGCCACATGTTCAGAGCGGTATTCTGGTTGTGCGGCCCTGTTTGAGCTTGTAGTCTGGCTTGCCTGTGTCTCCTGTTGTGGTACAGGTGGAGCAGGGTACAGCCTACATTCTGGTGATGAATGTGAGGTCCTCAGATGTATAGCTTCCTCAGTGAGTGAGTGAGTGAAGAGAGAGATAGTGGACATAAAGGACAGCAACAAGTACCGAGGAATCCCACAAGCCAATCAGAACCATGATGAAGAGGCAAAGTTAGTCACAGCCAAATACTGCCAGAAGGTCAGACAGGTACTGAGAATTCAGATCAATGGTAGGAATAAGATCTCAGCCATTAATACATATGTTCTACCAATCATCAGATACACAGATGGAAAAATAATCTGGCCACAGGAGGAGCTAGATCCCACTGATGTCAAGACATGAAAACTCCTCATAATGCACAGAGGTTTCTACTCAAATTCTAGCACTCTGAGGCTCTATGAGCAGCCGAAGGAGGGAAGACAAGGATTCGTGAGTGTCAGAGACACGATCCAAGATGAGACAAGGAGAATCCATGAATACACCAGAAAGGCGTCACCCCAAGATCAGCTACTACAAGAGTGTCTGACAGTTACAAGCTGAATGAAGTTCTCGGGTCTGTTTGTATTCACAGCTGTTGTCAGTCTCAGTTCCTGAACTGTCTGAACTCCTGCCACTTGTATCTGGTTGTAAATGACTGTTTGGACCTGAGTTGCTGGCTGGTTGTGGTCCTCCATCGTCTTCTCCATCAGCTTCTGCTGTCAGCGTTTGATTCAATTTTATGTGGTCAGAGGAACAATGTACATTAATGAAGGTTTTGTTTTAAAAATAAATCAAAATAAGAATGTAAATGTACACAATTGCAGCCATAGGCTGATTTTCATTGTCAGCCCCCCTACCAGATGGTACAGGCAAATTCCTAAAATAATAAAAGAAAAAAACACATAATATAATCATAAAAAAAAACACAAAATCATATTAAACAGTAGTGCACTCAGCAGTGCTGCTATAACACAGATTGCATCACATTCCCAGCCCTTTACACAATGTCCAAGGTTCTACTGACTATGATGGCAGGTTTGGGTGGACATTAACCATCCCTTCAGGTGTTTTTAAAGTACTAAAAGTACCTAACAGTGGATGGTATGGTGTTCTAAAAATGACCACCCTTGACAGATAAGGCCATCTGCTCAAAGGTGGTGCGTCTATGTGGTATGATACAGTCACCTTGGTCAGATGCTCGAGTGGTTCTGGCTGCAGGGCCACAAGAGGAGCAGCGTTTGATAAAGTCTGTGCACAGATGAGCTGCTGGCTACAGGCTCAGCCTCTGCACTCTCATCACTTTGGCTTTGACGATCCTCTGATAACTCTCAAGCCTGTGGTTTGAAACTCTAGAACCTGGTCTCCAAAACTGCTGAGACAGCTGTGAGGGGGTGTGCAAGAGACAATTTATGTACATAAAAATATATTTGGAAAAAAAAAAAATCTAAAGGTGTTGCCACACATTGAAGTCTGGAATAATGTTTATTCCATTGCAATGAGAAACCCAGTAAATCATTGGGTTTGTTCCTCCTCATTTTCAGTCTTCACAGTGACAGCAGTGAAAGTGAACTTACTGATGGCCTCCTCCAGCTGCTGCTCCTGCTGACTGATGCAGAGATTCTCTTGTTCCTCTTTAATGTCCTCCTGGTCAACACTCAGATTCCCCTCCTGCTGTTCAGGGAGAATTTCTTCTTTAATCAGCAACAACTGCTGCATGTCTGAAAAGAAACAAATTGATATGATTTAGAACAGTGGGCGACACAGTGGATTAGTGGTTAGCACTGACGCCTCACAGCAAGAAGGTTAGAGGATCACTTTGTCGTGTCATTTTTTACCAAAGACCAATAACGTGCTAAAACCCCAAACTGCCATGGTGCATTGCACCACAGTGTCCATTGTTCACTGTTTGGTAAAATCACCAATTTCTCCAAAACTATTGGTCTTATCAATTTCCAATTTCCACAGCATTCATTCTTGACCCAAAATACATGAGCACACCAAACCGCAAATGTAAGCTCTCCCCAAGAACTCCATGATGAAAGCCATACACACGCATGCAGACACTCACACAGAGGCCACTTGGATATTATAATATAGATAAGCTGGTATACAACCCCTGGCAATAATTATGGAATCACCGGCCTCGGAGGATGTTCATTCAGTTGTTTAATTTTGTAGAAAAAAAGCAGATCACAGACATGACACAAAACTAAAGTCATTTCAAATGGCGACTTTCTGGCTTTAAGAAACACTATAAGAAATCAGGAAAAATAATTGTGGCAGTCAGTAACAGTTACTTTTTTAGACCAAGCAGAGGGAAAAAAATATGGACTCACTCAATTCTGAGGAATAAATTATGGAATCACCCTGTAAATTTTCATCCCCAAAACTAACACCTGCATCAAATCAGATCTGCTCATTAGTCTGCATCTAAAAAGGAGTGATCACACCTTGGAGAGCTGTTGCACCAAGTGGACTGACATGAATCATGGCTCCAACACGAGAGATGTCAACTGAAATAAAGAAGAGGATTATCAAACTCTTAAAAGAGGGTAAATCATCACGCAATGTTGCAAAAGATGTTGGTTGTTCACAGTCAGCTGTGTCTAAACTCTGGACCAAATACAAACAACATGGGAAGGATGTTAAAGGCCAACATACTGGTAGACCAAGGAAGACATCAAAGCGTCAAGCCAGAAAACTTAAAGCAATATGTCTCAAAAATCGAAAAAGCACAACAAAACAAGTGAGGAACGAATGGGAGGAAACTGGAGTCAATGTCTGTGACCGAACTGTAAGAAATCGCCTAAAGGAAATGGAATTTACATACAGAAAAGCTAAACGAAAGCCATCATTAACACCTAAACTGAAAAAAAACAAGGTTACAATGGGCTAAGGAAAAGCAATCGTGGACTGTGGATGACTGGATGAAAGTCATATTCAGTGATGAATCTCAAATCTGCATTGGGCAAGGTGATGATGCTGGAACTTTTGTTTGGTGCTGTTGCAATGAGATTTATAAAGCTGACTGCCTGAAGAGAATATGTAAATTTCCACAGTCATTGATGATATGGGGCTGCATGTCAGGTAAAGGCACTGGGGAGATGGCTGTCATTACATCATCAATAAATGCACAAGTTTACGTTGATATTTTGGACACTTTTCTTATCCCATCAATTGAAAGGATGTTTGGGGATGATGAAATCATTTTTCCAGATGATAATGCATCTTGCCATAGAGCAAAAACTGTGAAAACATTCCTTGCAAAAAGACACATAGGGTCAATGTCATGGCCTGCAAATAGTCCGGATCTTAATCCAATTGAAAATCTTTGGTGGAAGTTGAAGAAAATGGTCCATGACAAGGCTCCAACCTGCAAAGCTGATCTGGCAACAGCAATCAGAGAAAGTTGGAGCCAGATTGATGAAGAGTACTGTTTGTCACTCATGAACTCCATGCCTCAGAGACTGCAAGCTGTTATAAAAGCCAGAGGTGGTGCAACAAAATACTAGTGCAACTAGTACTAGTTCTCCCTCAGCCCCAACCAGTCCCAGCAGAAGACTGCCCCTCCCTGAGCCTGGTTCTGCTGGAGGTTTCTTCCTGTTAAAAGGGAGTTTTTCCTTCCCACTGTAGCCAAGTGCTTGCTCACAGGGGGTCGTTTTGACCGTTGGGGTTTTACATCATTATTGTATGGCCTTGCCTTACAATATAAAGCGCCTTGGGGCAACTGTTTGTTGTGATTTGGCGCTATATAAAAAAAAAATTGATTGATTGATTGATTGATGTGTTGGAGCGTTCTTTTGTTTTTCATGATTCCATCATTTTTTCCTCAGAATTGATTCCATATTTTTTTCCCTCTGCTTGGTCTAAAAAAGTAACCGTTACTGACTGCCACAATTTTTTTTCCTGATTTCTTATAGTGTTTCTTAAAGCCAGAAAGTTGCCATTTGAAATGACTTTAGTTTTGTGTCATGTCTGTGATCTGCTTTTTTTCTACAAAATTAAACAACTGAATGAACATCCTCCGAGGCTGGTGATTCCATAATTTTTGCCAGGGGTTGTAGAAAATGGATGGCTGGACAATTCAGAACATTTATCGGCATTCCCATTCACTCACTGTGTGTGTGACTCGTGCCCAAAAATGAGCAGGCATTATGTGTGTGTGTGTGTGTGGGGGGGGGGGGGGGGGGGGTGTCAAAATTAACATGTATCCTGAATTGCATGAAAATTGGGTGACTTGGTTTGGAATGACCCACAGCTGAAAAAAGACCTGGAATTAACAGAAAACTTTTAGCAAGATGAAAATTACTGTGGAGCCAATTTTTTCTCCCCGGAGCTGAGAGAAAAAAAAAAACAAAACAAAAAAACAAACTACAACCAAAGAGGTTATTATATAAGTACTAGAGTCCGCACTCCCAATGCTGCCTACTAAATGTGAACGTCCCTTCATGGACAGCGACATGACGCCTCCTCACCGGGCAACATATTGACGAAGTTCTCGGCTGTTAATGCATTTTCAATTGGGATTCACAACTGAACAAACTCAGAAAGAAGCTCACAAAATATGTGTTAAAATGTCATTCTGACCTGGATATTGAGCCAGTAAAATTAATTAAAATTAAACCATGTCCGAAAGTATTAAACTTACTCTGACACCTATACATTCCCAAATACGCGTATTAGTGTTCGGGAAAGTGACACGGATCTGCGCTGTTAAGCTGCTGCTTCTACGTTCAGCGCGGCTCCTAAAACCATTAAAATACACATAATATTTTTACACAATTATCCTTTATTGAGGGCAGTACAGTGCTTAGTGGTTAGCACTGTTGCCTCACAGTGAGAAGGTTGTGGGTTCAATTCCCGTGGCCTTTCTGTGTGGAGTTTGCATTTTCTCCCCATGTTTGCGTGGGTTTCCTCCGGGTGCTCCGGTTTCCCCCCACATCCAAAGACATGCGGGTTAGGTGGATTGGAATCTTTAAAATTGTCCATAGGTTTGTTTGTCTGTTTGTGGCCCTGCGACAGACTGGCGTCCTGTCCTGGGTGTACCCCGCCTCGCGCTCTACGACTGCTGGGATAGGCTCCAGCCCCCCGCGACCCTTAATTGGACTAAGCAGTAGAAGATGAATGAATGAATCCTTTATTGACCGAATTTCATTCATGAAGTCAGTGGTGTGTGTGTGTGTACATCTCTGAAAATATCAACAAGACATAAGTAAAGATTTAATGTTCCATGTCCTCCGACGACACAGGAACAAGCAGGAAAAGGTTGACATACCCCGCTATACGCAATCACGCACCTACAACACACAAGCTGGTAATTTATTGTCTTTTTAAGGAATGGGGTAGTTCCGTGTGAAATCATCAGAATTTCCAAAATCTTCCCGGGTCACCAACTCCGATTCTCGTGATTTTTTTTTCTTTCTTACAAGTACCTACATATGTCTGATAAACACATGCAAAATATTTCTGCTTACCGTATTTTCCGCACCATAAGGCGCACCTAAAAGCCTTAAATTTTCACAAAAATCGGCCGTGCGCCCTATAATCCGGTGCGCCTTATGTGTGCACTGAATTCCAAAATCTGTAAAAACGACCGACGTTGTCTTTGACCATTGGAATATCGGACCATTTCCCGCTGACACAGGGACGTACTACGTAAAGTACGTACGCTGCCAGCGATAAACCAATCGGAGAACATTACGTAACGCGTAAAGTACGTACGCTGCCAGCGATAAACCAATCAGAGAAGAGTCCGTGAGTCCGTGGTACGTACACGTACCTCTGCCACTCCTCCGGTAGTTACCGTATACTACAGGTATCCTGCAAAACAACATTTGTTTGTCTAAGGACCCCCGAAAATGGCGTCAGCGAAGAGACATGCTTACGAGGCACAATTCAAACTGCAGGCTGTCAGTTACGCGGTTGTTCATGGGAATAGAACAGCTGCGAGAGGAAACAAGAAAATGAACTGCGCTAAGTTAAAAGGACCAAACGGAGTTTCCGCGGAAACAATGTTGGCCACAGCTAGAAGACCAACTCGAGCAATGGGTCACTGAACAAAGAACAGCCGGGAGAAGCGTCTCTACAGTCACCATTCGGCTGAAGGCAAAAACGACAGCAATGATGAGAGGGAAGATGAGCGGGAACCTGGCGTGTTTGATGGCGAAATTGCCCAGCTGTTCAATTCAGACACAGAAGATCAATCAATCAATCAATCAATTTTTTATATAGCGCCAAATCACAACAAACAGTTGCCCCAAGGCGCTTTATATTGTAAGGCAAGGCCATACAATAATTATGTAAAACCCCAACGGTCAAAACGACCCCCTGTGAGCAAGCACTTTGCTACAGTGGGAAGGAAAAACTCCCTTTTAACAGGAAGAAACCTCCAGCAGAACCAGGCTCAGGGAGGGGCAGTCTTCTGCTCGGACTGGTTGGGGCTGAGGGAGAGAACCAGGAAAAAGACATGCTGTGGAGGGGAGCAGAGATCGATCACTAATGATTAAATGCAGAGTGGTGCATATAGAGCAAAAAGAGAAAGAAACAGTGCATCATGGGAACCCCCCAGCAGTCTACGTCTATAGCAGCATAACTAAGGGATGGTTCAGGGTCACCTGATCCAGCCCTAACTATAAGCTTTAGCAAAAAGGAAAGTTTTAAGCCTAATCTTAAAAGTAGAGAGGGTGTCTGTCTCCCTGATCTGAATTGGGAGCTGGTTCCACAGGAGAGGAGCCTGAAAGCTGAAGGCTCTGCCTCCCATTCTACTCTTACAAACCCTAGGAACTACAAGTAAGCCTGCAGTCTGAGAGCGAAGCGCTCTATTGGGGTGATATGGTACTACGGGGTCCCTAAGATAAGATGGGACCTGATTATTCAAAACCTTATAAGTAAGAAGAAGAATTTTAAATTCTATTCTAGAATTAACAGGAAGCCAATGAAGAGAGGCCAATATGGGTGAGATATGCTCTCTCCTTCTAGTCCCCGTCAGTACTCTAGATGAGGACTTCGATGGATTTGTGACAGAACCATAATAAAAAATAATGTGAGTACCATATTGTTGAATAGTTCAAAGTTGTTAAAAAGTTAAAATACACTCACCGTTTTGCTTCCATTACTTTTTTTTTTGTAGACTATATGTTTTAACGTGCGCCTTTTGTCAGGGTTAAGTACCCGCTAATTGAGGGCATGCCTTATAATCCGGTGCGCCTTTTGTAAGCGTTAAGTACCCTCCAATTGAGGGCGTGCCTTATAATCCGGTGCGCCTTATGGTGCAGAAAATACGGTAATTTCAAGTAGTTTTTTTTTTTTAAATCAGGGTACCCACAATCCTATTTTACAACCGCAAACGCATTTTGAGCTTTTTTAATGTTTAAAAGGTATTATCTCAGCTAAAAATGCAGATATAAAGCTCAAATTTGGAATATACCCTATTTGGGCACCTCAGATACAGTAGAGAATCTCAAAAATGGGATACAGAGCTACTTTTTCATTCTGTAGCATCAAATTATGACATAAAGTTGGTATGTGCTTAATATGCTCTCCAAGAAAATTATTAAGTGGCTGAGCACTTGCCCATATGGTCAAATTATAAAGAGACCGGAGGCCGATTTTTGACATTCTACAATCATATTCGATTTTCAAGTCAATAATTCAAAAACCCTTCAAGTTATGACCACAATGTTTTACACAGATATAACTAGTACCCCAGATATGTGTGTTCTACAATATGAAGATTATCCATTGAATACCATCTTTATTACAGCTCTTTGAATTTTTGTTATTTTTTGCGATAATGGACAAACTGCCATTTTTGTGATGCTATAGAATGAAAAATTAGCTCTGTATCCCATTTTTGAAATTTACTACTGTATCTGGTGCCCAGATAGGATGTATTATAATAAATTATGAGAATGCACAAAATTCAAGGAAAGACTGGAAAGAAAGTGGAATAAAAACACTGACATTTGTTTGCTATAATTAAGAATGCTTTCACAAAACTATACTTTTTTTATGCTTTTTTTTGGGGGGGGGGGGGGGGCGGTTGGGGGTGCGCCATTTTCAGCATCAAAACGGGGCCTGTAGCACCTGAAGCATAATAGCTGGTGCAAATGTGATGGCAGATCTGGAATCTATGGATGTTTTTGCCCTAGAAAACATCTTCAGAAAATTTTCAATGACCTACCTTGATAAAATACGGACGAATAAAAAAAGCAGTGTTCAGTGACACTGATTGTCATACATGGAAGTAGGGATGCAACGATCAAAAAATTTTCACTTCCGCTCCTGATACCTGAATTTGGATATCTACCAATACCAACACTTTTCTGATCCAGTACCAGAGATCTGTTTGGTTTAATATTATTATGATTATTGTTGATTTTGTGGTTCATGTTAGCTTAACAGTGTTGTTAGTGTTACTGATTTACTGTGATTTTGTAGTTCAATTGGTTTTGTCACTTTTGTTATGTTGCTATGACCATGAGTGAGTTCAGTCTCATGTTTCTGACACCACAAGTGAAATGTGTATCGTTTTTTATCTCCACCCTGTTTGTGCATAAAATTAGAAGCACCTGCATGTCATAAAAACAAACAGCTGTGTGTACTTGCAACTTCAATCAGGGACAAACTGAGCACAGCTGAGATCTGCCGTTTGACGTACTAATGTATTGTGGGTCAAGGATGAACACCCCCAAAACAGAACACTGACAGGACAAATAGTTTTGGAGAAGATATAAATATTAGCTAACACTGCTAATTACATTTTGGGCCCACACGTCATTCCAGCAGGGGGCAGTAAATCATCTTTATATTAAAAGTCAGAGTGTGTGACTTTATTTAGTAAATTCAACATAAGTGTGTATAATTGTAAATATGTTAAAAATACATGGATGACACAAAATTAAAAGACTTATTTCCATTGTGGCCCATTTAAAAATCAAATGACAAAATAGAGGTAATAATAAAACGATAATAATGATAATAGTATGTATATGATAACAACCTAAACAATTTAGAAATGCATGAAGACAGTAAAAATTACATAATTAATTTAACAGGAAATAAGAGTTCCTTTTCTAAAAACTGTTAAGGTCGAAGGTTCTATAAACATTCTGGACTGACACTTAATTCCTACTCATTGCTTAATTTATTACCACCCATGAAAAATGTCAGTTATCTATTTTATAAACACAACCCAATCTCGAGCCCGTGGATCCACAAGGGCAACATGTTAGTGTACATATATTTGTGGTACACAGGATTAGATTAATGCAGTCATCCGGACAAGGTAAGAAACAAATCAATCCGACTGCATAAATAGCACCTGCAACATCTTGATACTCTGCAATTTTCTGTTTGTTAGCCCACTGTTGTAACCACCAAACAAAATGTTTTTCTAGCTTCTTCTCCACAAGCACTTCAATTTCTGTTTCAGAGAAGTTTTACTTGCACTTCATCTCAGTTGTCAAGGTCAGTAAACGTTTATCTGGTTGAAACATTTGAGGTGTTTTGCATTGACCATTTATGGCTGAATGTGGTCATTTAGAGGGTGGAATATGTGGCTGATCCAGGTGTGCACAATTCCGGAGTGTGATTTATAAAGAACATTGTTTATAGGTGTGTATATTCATGGTTTTTAAGCAATCTGTTTTTTTTGCACACACTACATTTTATGAGCATGAGTCCTAGGCTCTGTTTTATAAAGAAGACTCTTGACCTTCAGTGTGTTACAAGGTCAAATCAGAGCTTTTACATTATCCTTCAAACAAATCAAATATTTCTTCATCAGCAGCTGTCAGCCGTTGTTTCCCTCAGCTGTTGGGCTTTAGACATGTTTGCAGAAAGCCTTGAAAAAGACACAAAAAGAGTTATTGACCGAGTGAATCGATGAATCAGTGAACTATCAGGGAGAGAACAAATGCAGAGATTGAATAAACGCAGGGCTGGCATTAACGCAATATGGCTAAGCCTGAAACTAATTTGTCGAGGGGTTTGGGGGCTGCCTAAGTCCCCAATGAGGTCCAGGGGCAAAGCCCCGGACTGGGGGCTGCGATTTGAGGCCTTTTCAAACTTGTTTGGAAAGCTTGCAGGAACACCCAATGTTAAAGATTTTAAACAATCATTACCATCTTTGAGGTGAAGTGGTTTGTGTTTTACAATGCAGTTTTCTAAAGCAAAAATAAAATAACCACACACAAAAATTGGGCATAGGTTCCCTAACATCTGCAGGTTTTGTACCAGTTTCAAATATGTGAAAAATTATTATTTCAATAAATGAATGGTTATTAACTTACAACATGAGCTAAGCATTTTGTTTTTGAAATGCCAAAAATCGTAAGCAATCTGAATTTTGAAATTTATCGAACACTCGTCATGGATGCTTAATGCTTTCACTAAGGCTTCTTCAAACTACAGAGATAAAAAACATAAAATACTACTTAAGGCAATAGGCTGCACTGGTCAAAATTATATCTACTAAATAATCTCTTTCTTCAATTTGATCGCTTTGTCTAACAGGCGCCTGCAAAATGCTAAGAAAAGATTTTTGTTCTGATACAGATCGAGCCACATTAAAACACATTCAATGATTGGTTATCACATCGAGCTAGACCAATGAAAAATCGTGTTATTAAACAAAGAACAGGGTATATTTCGAAGCCGTTATTAAAGAACCAGTATATTTCCCGACGCGAAACATCATTCGCGGACCATCCCCTCAAACTCTGTCATTGTGTTATAAACCAGTCATCATTTGTTTTATTTTACATCTGTGTAATTAATAAAATTATCTTTACGGATGATTCATTCGCACACGCATGCAGGCAAAAAAGAAAAAGAGAAAAAAAAACACCGGCTGTTGTTGCATTTCCTCGCTTTCTCCCCCTCAAACTCTGCCATAATTGTGTTAAATAAAAGACAAAAGGGACATACGTCCTGCTCACAGCCTGATTGCCAGAGACAGGACATGTCCACGTCAAGTATAAACTCCAGACAGATATCTCCACGTCACTACAGATCCACAACACGTCCTTCCATAGGGATTACAAAGCAACCTGTCGCAACTTACACATCTGTGACAATGGCACAATCAATGCTGAAAGGTACATCCAGGTTATGGAGCAACACATGCTGCCATCCAAGCAACGTCTTTTTCAGGGACATCCCTGCTTATTTCAGCAAGACAACGCCAAGTAGGGCTGCAGCTATCAATTATTTTACTATTTGAGTATCGATTCATTTGATAAAAAGTACTGTTGCGTTTTTAAACATCAATAGTCCAGGGCTCTCCCTAAGCAATGGCACAATGTCGCTGCGCCAGAGTGTCAACATTTTGCTGAAATGGTGATGGGATGTGGCTTTCTGTTTTGTTTTCTCCAACTTGTAAAATTTAACCATTTTTTAATACATACAGTGAGGAAAATAAGTATTTGAACAACCTGCGATTTTGCAAGTTCTCCCACTTAGAAACCATGGAGGGGTATGAAATTTTCATCTTAGGTGCATGTCCACTGTGAGAGACATAATCTTAAAAAAAAAAAAATCACAATGTATGATTTTTTTAATAATTTATTTGTATGTTACTGCTGCAAATAAGTATTTGATCCCCTACCAACCAGCAAGAATTCTGGCTCTCACAGAGCTGTTAATTTTTCTTTAAGAAGCCCCCTTATTCTGCACTCTTTACCTGTATTAACTGCACCTTGTTTGAACTTGAACCTGTATAAAAGACACCTGTTCACACACTCAAATCAATCACACTCCAACCTGTCCACCATAGCCAAGACCAAAGAGCTGTCTAAGGACACAAGGAAAAAACTGTAGACCTGCACAAGGCTGGGATGGACTACAGGACAACAGGCAAGCAGCTTGGTAGAAGACGACAACTGTTATGATTATTCATTAGAAAGTGGAAGAAACACAAGATGACCGTAAGTCTCCCTCGGTCTGGGACTCAATGCAAGATCTCACTTTGTGGGGTAAGGATGATTTTGAGAAAGCTCAGAACTACACAGGAGGACCTGGTCAATGACCTGAAGAGAGCTGGGACCACAGTCACAAAGATTACATTAGTAACACATGATGATGTCATGGTTTAAACTCCTGCAGGGCAGCAAGGTCCCCCTGCTCAAGCCAGCACATGTCCAGGCCCGTTTGAAGTTCACCAGTGACCATCTGGATGATCCAGAGGAGGCATGGGAGAAGGTCATATGGTCAGATGAGACCAGAATAGAGCTTTTTGGAATCAACTCCACTTACCATGTTTAGAGGATGAGAACAACCCCAAGAAAACCATCCCAACCGTGAAGCATGGGGGTGGAAACATCATAATCTGGGGGTGCTCTTCTGCAAAGGGGACAGGACGACTGCACCCTATTGAAGGGAGGATGGATGGGGTCATGTATTGCGAGATTTTGGCAAAGTGTGTGTGTATATATATATATATATATATATACATACATATATACATACACACACACACACAGACACACGCGCACACACACACAGCAGATGCATTCCAGCTGGAGGTTGAACATGAGTTTATGAAGCGTTGTGTGTTGCCAAAAAAAAAAGGGAAATTTAAAAAGAGAAACACTGCAAGTCTGAGGGAAACACAGAAGAAAGAGTGGACTTTTACTGTTTTTTAATGGAGCCAGGGACAGAGCTGTGACTTGTCTGGTCTGACAGCCCCTCACACCGGGCAGAGAGACAGCAGCCGGCCGCCGGCTCAACAGTCACTCCCCTGAGTGTTTTTTAAAAATAGACAAACACAGTGCTTCACTTTAAATGCACAGTAAGTCTATCTCAGATGATCAGTGTGGACCGTCTTTCTCTTAAAAGGCTTTATTTTATTCTGTGTGTCACACTGGAAAGTGGTAGCTATCGTTGCTAATTTGATTAGCAGTTATTCTGTTGTCTGTTTTTTTTTTTTTTCTGGGGATGTCTGGGGATCACGCATAGGCCTGGCATATGTACTACAATATTAAACAAAGCTTCGAGGCACAGAATTTGCCTCAAACATTTTTTGTAATCGAATTATCCGAGCTACTCGATTAATCGTTTCAGCCCTAATGCCAAGCCACATTCTGCATGTGTTACAACAACATGGCTTCGTACTAAAAGAGTGCAGGTAGTAGACTGGCCTGCCTGCAGTCCAGACCTGTCGCCCAATGAAAATGTGTGGCGCATTATGAAGCGCAAAACACTACAACACAGACCCCGGACTGTTGTACAACAAAGTCGTACATCAAGCAAGAATGGGAAAGAATTCCACCTACAAAGCTTCAACAATTAGTGTCCTCAGTTCCCAAATGCTTATTGAGTGTTGTTTGAAGAAAAGGTGATACAACACAGTGGTAAACATACCACTGTCCCAGCTTTTTGAAACGTGTTGCAGGCATCCATTTTAAAATGAGCAAATATTTGCACAAAAACAATAAAGTTTATCAGTTTGAACATTAAATATCTTGTCTTTGTGGTGTATTCAATTGAATATAGGTTGAAGAGGATTTACAAATGGTTAACGGTAAATGGACTGCATTTATATCGCGCTTTTCCATCTGCATCAGACGCTCAAGGCGCTTTACAATTATGTATTGTAATACATAGCACCCCGACATTCACCCCAATACCACCTTCAGTGGTCCTGAAAACCTGCTTGGTCCATGGACTAAAGTGGAAGTGGGTGTCTTGTTCTGCTACACTGATCTCTATATAATACTGGATCGCTCATTGGCCAATATTTTTGAAGCAAACCGGCCGCCATATTACCAGGCACACGCAACTTTGTTCTTTGTGATTTTGTATAAAAAAAAATGCCTTCATGTGCAGCAAATCACCAGTTCAGATGCTGTGGACGAACATTTCACCTGTGAGTATGATTGAAATGGAAAGTAATGAACAATAATTTGAAGAGTTCTATCCCTTATTCCAGCAGAGGCATAGATGATGATAATAATAATAATAATAATAATAATAGGTGGCGTGGCTTGTGTGTAGCCACATGTTGAGTTTTGTGTTGGACAAACTATTTTAAGACATTTATTATGTCTATAGTTTTGGAGCTTTAGGCGTTGTTGCAATGAGCAATGTCAGTTGGGGGTCAGCAGCCTGACCCCAATGTCAGGGTGCTGCCATACAAGACGCTCACTACACACCGGGAGCAATAGGGGATTAAAGGCCTTGCACAAGGGCCCTTAGTGATTTTCCAGTCAGGCGGGGATTTGAACCCATGATCTTCTGGACCACCTCCCCTAAATCATTGTATTCTGTTTTTATTTACTTTTTACACAAAGTCCCAACTTCATTGGAATTGGGGTTTTAATACTGGATTGCTCATTGGCCCACACACACTGTACCATGTGTGTACCATATCAATCAATCAATTCAATCAATTTTATTTATATAGCGCCAAATCACAACAAACCTGTTGCCCCAAGGCGCTTTATATTGTAAGGCAAGGCCATACAATAATTATGTAAAACCCCAACGGTCAAAACGACCCCCTGTGAGCAAGCACTTGGCGACAGTGGGAAGGAAAAACTCCCTTTTAACAGGAAGAAACCTCCAGCAGAACCAGGCTCAGGGAGGGGCAGTCTTCTGCTGGGACTGGTTGGGGCTGAGGGAGAGAACCAGGAAAAAGACATGCTGTGGAGGGGAGCAGAGATCGATCACTAATGATTAAATGCAGAGTGGTGCATACAGAGCAAAAAGAGAAAGAAACAGTGCATCATGAGAACCCCCCAGCAGTCTACGTCTATAGCAGCATAACTAAGGGATGGTCCAGGGTCACCTGATCCAGCCCTAACTATAAGCTTTAGCAAAAAGGAAAGTTTTAAGCCTAATCTTAAAAGTAGAGAGGGTGTCTGTATAGCAATCGTGGATTTTTTTTACAGTTGCACTGAAAGAATAAAACAACTACAGCAGAGGTAGTTTTACCTTGCAATATTTATTACACACAGCTCTATGAGCTTCAGCCTAATATGAGTAATAAAGCTCATAGCAACAACACCTAAAGCTCCAAAACTATGCACAAGTAGACCTAATAAATATCTTAAAATAGTTTGTCCAACACAAAACTCAACATGTGGCTACACACAAGCTAGTGCTGGGCGGTATGACCAAAATGTATATCACAGTATTTTTCTAAATGATATCGGTTTCACTGTATTTGACAGTATTTTTTCTTTTCAAGCACAACTGGGTGTTTGCCTTATTTTCTAATGATTTAGAGAATAATTACTGCAATAAAATGGCTTGGAATGGCGTATTCTACTGTTATGAGGAGTGAATATTGTAGAAAAATGAATGTCCACACTAGTATTAATGAAGAGGAATCAGAATCCCTAAACATTCAGTAAGGAATCATCCATAAATAAATAACAAAGAGAAAAGGTGTGCAGCTTGCTTTAACTTTACCTGCAGACGAGGAGGATGAAGCTCGTAGTTTACATTCCTGATATTCCAGGACATGTTTGCGGTTGAGGTGGTGGAGTAAATTCAATCAATCAATCAATTTTTTTATATAGCGCCAAATCACAACAAACAGTTGCCCCAAGCCGCTTTATATTGTTAGGCAAGAGCCATACAATAATTACAGAAAAACCCCAACGGTCAAAACGACCCCCTGTGAGCAAGCACTTGGCGACAGTGGGAAGGAAAAACTCCCTTTTAACAGGAAGAAACCTCCAGCAGAACCAGGCTCAGGGAGGGGCAGTCTTCTGCTGGGACTGGTTGGGGCTGAGGGAGAGAACCAGGAAAAAGACATGCTGTGAAGGGGAGCAGAGATCGATCACTAATGATTAAATGCAGAGTGGTGCATACAGAGCAAAAAGAGAAAGAAACAGTGCATCATGGGAACCCCCCAGCAGTCTACGTCTATAGCAGCATAACTAAGGGATGGTTCAGGGTCACCTGATCCAGCCCTAACTATAAGCTTTAGCAAAAAGGAAAGTTTTAAGCCTAATCTTAAAAGTAGAGAGGGTGTCTGTCTCCCTGATCTGAATTGGGAGCTGGTTCCACAGGAGAGGAGCCTGAAAGCTGAAGGCTCTGCCTCCCATTCTACTCTTACAAACCCTAGGAACTACAAGTAAGCCTGCAGTCTGAGAGCGAAGCGCTCTATTGGGGTGATATGGTACTACGAGGTCCCTAAGATAAGATGGGACCTGATTATTCAAAACCTTATAAGTAAGAAGAAGAATTTTAAATTCTATTCTAGAATTAACAGGAAGCCAATGAAGAGAGGCCAATATGGGTGAGATATGCTCTCTCCTTCTAGTCCCCGTCAGTACTCTAGCTGCAGCATTTTGAATTAACTGAAGGCTTTTTCAGGGAACTTTTAGGACAACCTGATAATAATGAATTACAATAGTCCAGCCTAGAGGAAATAAATGCATGAATTAGTTTTTCAGCATCACTCTGAGACAAGACCTTTCTAATTTTAGCGATATTGCGTAAATGCAAAAAAGCAGTCCTACATATTTGTTTAATATGCGCTTTGAATGACATATCCTGATCAAAAATGACTCCAAGATTTCTCACAGTATTACTAGAGGTCAGGGTAATGCCATCCAGAGTAAGGATGTGGTTAGACACCATGTTTCTAAGATTTGTGGGGCCAAGTACAATAACTTCAGTTTTACCTGAGTTTAAAAGCAGGAAATTAGAGGTCATCCATGTCTTTATGTCTGTAAGACAATCCTGCAGTTTAGCTAATTGGTGTGTATCCTCTGGCTTCATGGATAGATAAAGCTGGGTATCATCTGCGTAACAATGAAAATTTAAGCAATACCGTCTAATAATACTGCCTAAGGGAAGCATGTATAAAGTGAATAAAATTGGTCCTAGCACAGAACCTTGTGGAACTCCATAATTAACTTTAGTCTGTGAAGAAGATTCCCCATTTACATGAACAAATTGTAATCTATTAGACAAATATGATTCAAACCACCGCAGCGCAGTGCCTTTAATACCTATGACATGCTCTAATCTCTGTAATAAAATTTTATGATCAACAGTATCAAAAGCAGCACTGAGGTCTAACAGAACAAGCACAGAGATGAGTCCACTGTCTGAGGCCATAAGAAGATCATTTGTAACCTTCACTAATGCTGTTTCTGTACTATGATGAATTCTAAAACCTGACTGAAACTCTTCAAACAGACCATTCCTCTGCAGATGATCAGTTAGTTGTTTAACAACTACCCTTTCAAGAATTTTTGAGAGAAAAGGAAGGTTGGAGATTGGCCTATAATTAGCTAAGATAGCTGGGTCAAGTGATGGCTTTTTAAGTAATGGTTTAATTACTGCCACCATAAATTGCTCGTGTTTCCTCCTCCTGCTACAACTTTAGTGCGACAGCATTTGCATAGTATTGTAGTTTGGTCGACGTCGGACTTTTTAAACCCAAAGTACTTCCAAACAATGGACACAGCTCCTCGTTTCGGTACAAGTTCTTCCGTTTCAGTTTCTCGTTCTGGATGTTCAGTTTCAGAACTTTCTCCCTGTTTTGCCATTACGCTCACCGCTAAACATCCGTTCACTCTACACGGGCTGTACTCATGCTGCTTGTTTGGTGCAACCGCTAAACTGTCCCCACTCAAACAATGCCCTGTGGGCACAGCGTTCCCCCACTCTGCGCAACGCACTCACCGGTATGGAGGTATTTCTAAAATTCATATCATAGAGAAAAAAAAAAAAAACGAAGTAGCTATTCAACGAGCCGGGGATAGGCTCGGTGAATAGCCTGCGCTAAGCTAATGGACGAGCCTGGCTCGTTGTATAGCGGTCGCCAAAAAACAAAAACACGGTATTCGGTATGAACCGGTATACCGCCCAGCACTTTTATCTGCACCTATGCTGGACTAAGGGATAGAACTCTTCAAATTATTGTTCATTACATTCCATTTCAATAATACTCACAGGTGAAATGTTGGTCCACAGCCTCTGAACTGGTAATTTGCTGCTTGAAGGCATTTTTTATACAAGATCACAAAGAACAAAGTTGCGTGTGACTCTGGTAATATGGCGGCCAGTTTGCTTCAAAAATATTGGCCAAAGAGCGATCCAGTATTATATAGAGATCAGTAGCTACGTTTACATGGACACTTTATTTCTGATCTGATTGAATTCTATCCGATTGGTGGATCAGATTGTCCTATTTACATGAACGTGCCCTAAAGTGATCCGCTTGCTGTGCGTGTTTACGTGCACCGTGGTTACGATCCGATTCAGTCAGTAGAGCAATCCCATAATGCTTTGCGTTGTGACGTCTGCTGTTTGTGACATACGCAAATGAGTTGTACCCGGAAGCCCGCCCGTATAAACAATGGATTTGTTACCTGGACTAATCAAGATGAGTTATTTTTTGCGCGTTTCTTTTGAAACTGCAGCATCAGAGGAACACGCGTCTTCTTCAGGACTTGTTCAGAAAGAAACGAGCGCGGCGGAATGTGTTTTTACGTGATGTAGCACGGAAAGCCGTAACGAAAACACCGACGGATTAAACAGCTGATTTACGAGCCAAATGAAAAAGACGACTTGGAGATCAGACGGAGCTTTGAGGAAACGAATTATATTCCTCAAATAACTGACGGGACTCACAGACAAATGCAGGTAGGTTTTTTTCTGAACGTCTGTCGTTTTCATTGACCCACAATCAATAACGTCACAGCTACCACTTTTCTTTTTTTTCTGTGGCTTTTAGGTAGAGCCCACTATGAAATCTCACAAAACTTATTTTAAACGGTGAACTTTTGCAAAATATGACAAAGCAGTTTAATGAATAAATGAAACAAACCTTGTGTGTGAGGTCTTTTTACATTTCCTACTTACCTTCCTCAACTAAAACAAGTTGTTTGCTTTGAGATTTTGCAACATCAGTTGCAAAATGCCTGGAAAAGCCCAAGATTCCAATTTGTTGTGCCATTCAGACCTTTTTGAGAGCTCAACAACTGCCAAATACCTTTCAAACTTACCGTAAGAGGAAAAAAGTCATATCCACTACACCTTGTGCTTTGTTCACCTGATTTATTCTTAAGAATATAATGACTCATTAAGCATCAGAATTTTAAAATACATAACCATTTTCTGTTTTAGGGTGTGAAAAACAC
Source organism: Thalassophryne amazonica (assembly GCF_902500255.1). Classification (NCBI taxonomy): domain Eukaryota; kingdom Metazoa; phylum Chordata; class Actinopteri; order Batrachoidiformes; family Batrachoididae; genus Thalassophryne; species Thalassophryne amazonica. Next base: position 2,516,141 of record NC_047120.1, on the reverse strand, counting down.
TGAGGGCGAAGACGTACGGCTACGAATCATTGGTGACCCTGCAGATCCACTCCTCAACTGGTTGCTGAAAGGCTGCATAAATTCTACACATCTGAACCCAGAGGAGAAATCTGTTAATGTGAACCTCAGCTCACTCTGTGTGACAGAAGAAAACACTTTAAGGATTTTGAAGTCGAGGTGGAGGGTGATACTGAAGAGATTTTCACTTCACCTTTACCCCAGCTGTGATAGCAACCTGCTGTGCACTTCCTAATTTCTGTCAAAATGAGAGGAACAATGCAAGCAACAACTGGTTGGAGAACACTGGTCACTTTGATGGCATCTTTCCTCAGCCTGGACCACAAGTCTGGATGCAGAGCCGTTCCAGTGGGAGCAGGACAACGATGGCATTGAAAGAGTACATGTTGAATCACTTCCCTCTCCAAAATGGTCATCTCCATTAACACAATAATAATAATAATAAAAAAATCTGACAAACATTTTCTCTTTTTTTATTAAAGTGAATACAACTTCTTCCGTACACATATAAAATAAAAACCTGGCAGCACCACAGCAATCTGGTTAAAAATAAAATATAGTACTAAAAACTTTTAATCACTTACATCAGAGCTTGGCATTCTTAAACTGGTATTACTGTAATGTCAGATCATAAAACCAAACCCTAAAGGCGGCTCTTTGTCAGCAAAATAACATACTATCAGGAAAAATTTTAAGAAACTAAACATCAGGGCCAGTTTCTTATATTCAATTTCTACATGTTGTGTAGGCTGTAGTCAACGTTTCCACTGTTATTTTGATTTTTCTGCATGTGCCGAAGTGGCAGGTGGTAACTTGGGTTGGGTGGTCAGGTGGCTCGCTGTGATTGGTGATGAAACAGTGGACTTAGTAGAGGACCAAGCTGAGATGCGTGCACATCATTTAGAAAAGATTAACTCACCTGTTCCAGACTAATATGACTCCAATGAACAACTTGAGATATGTGCCAAAATCTCTATCCAGGACTAACAGCCCAAAATGCCCAAACCCTTTTTCATCCCAAGTGTTACTTCAAATACAGATGTACACGTATTTTCTAAACAGCAGCAGCTAGAGATTTTCCAAGGTGTTGAACATGTTGAAAATGACCAGTACATCTTTGGGAGGGTAAAAAAAAAAAGTGTAAAATTTCTATTTTGATATTTTAAGAGAAAATGGCTCAAATAAGTGGGTCAACGTATTACCACACATCCAAAGAAAATGAACATTTTCCAAATATTAAATTTTTATTTTCAGTCCTGTTATCAATGGAATATGCAATTAAATTGGAAAATACAAACCTTGTATCTTTGGCAAACAGCAGTATCTAGAGGTCTTAAATGTTTTAAAGATTATCAGGGAACATCCACAACAGAAAGTTTAAGATAATAAATATGTGGTGATTCCAGACTGTATGTAGGTCGACTGACTGTATGTAGGTCGACTGACCTAAAACGAGAAATTTTACACTCTTCTATGACCCTTCTAAACATGTACTGGTCATTCTGAGCATACTGAGTACCTTGGAAAACCTACAGCTGCTGCAGTTTAGAATTTTTAGAATCGTATTTGAAGTAACACTTGGGACGAGTGGTCATTTTCGGGCTGTACCATGCTTGTCTCAGCAAGGTCCCAGACTAACTTTGTTCATGTAAATGTGGAGCTGATGAATAGGCTTGATAAAGGAGAGCCTGAAGACCATCAAACCGTTGCCCTATAATGCTTTCAGTTGAGCGGGTACTTTTTTCCATAAACCTGGAAAGAAGCCTCTCTTCTCTTTCCAGATTCCTCTCATGCCGCTGTTGCATGTTGTCCAGGAAAGATCTCTGCTTGGCTGACCGATCACCCAGGAGCTTGGCATCACCAGATGATGGCTTTCGATCTAGAAAGAATGTATAATTTCAGTTAGCAAAGAAAAAGAGGGTTTATGTTTTTCTCTTTGTGGATCTCTCAGTCATGTATTATACCAAAGAATCATCCTGCTTCTATATTCAAATATGTTGTAACTCATCCACACGGCTTTTGACTTCACAAAGCTCAAAACAGGAAAACAAAATTGAAATGAAAATATGTTTGTGTCTCAACTGTCTAAAGGATATTAACTGTCATATTCTGCTGGAAGTTTGTAATATTACCATTTCTAAAAAATAAAGCACTCCAAATAAATACATAAATATGCAATGACTTGAACATTATTTTTTCAAAAAGCTCTACAGGAAATTTCAATAACTCACTGCAGTCTTATTTTGCAGCATATTACTCTTTAAAAAAAACTCAGTTTTTTGTCTGGAGCCTCCCGTGTGGTCTTCAGGTTGTGTTAAGCTGCTGTCATCAATCTCCTCTGACATGCTCCTTACATCATCATCATCATCTGTATATATGAGATCAGAAATTAATGTGATGCACTAAAGTGAACGAGGATAAAGAGTGTCGGTTAACTCCATGACAGACTGTGTTCATACACTTTACTCCGCAAATAAATTTATGGGATAACTTAACATGAATCCCCAACCTTAACTTGAACTAAAGCCACACATTTGGCTCAAAGTACGTCTCGAAAAAAAAAAAGGAATGTTGAGTTAGCGTGATTTTATCAAGACTTACCTCCAGGCTTTCCGGTGTCTCGGGTGAACTTTCGTCCGGTGGAAAACCGACTTCTACTCCAGTGTCCTCCTTGGAAAGGGTCGTCCTCCAGTTATTTCTCCATTAATTCATAATAAGTGAAGCTGGTTGGAGCCGCGCCGCTTCTGCTCGTTTAGCTTCTCCTTGTAGAAAGCGCTCGTTGCTTCCCAGCGGTTTTTAATTCAGCAAGGGCAGGAGCATTTTGTGGCAGCGTCATCTTGTCTCAGCACTTCCTGTGGCATCTGTGTGTGCCCCAACAGCTGCCGCTCTTTCGTTAGCAGCTGCCACTCTTTCATGGCATCTTTATGTGCCTGCCGCGTGTGTCACAGCAGCTGCGTGGCTTCGTTGGCATCTTTAAGTGCCAGCGCACAGTTGATTTATTTATTTCAGACATGTAAAAGCATAAGCAGACCAGAGATGAAAAAATCCCATTGCTCCCATTTTGTATGAGATGAACTCAAAGATCTAAAACTTTTCCACATACACAATATCACCATTTCCCTCAAATATTGTTCACAAACCAGTCTAAATCTGTGATAGTGAGCACTTCTCCTTTGCTGAGATAATCCATCCCACCTCACAGGTGTGCCATATCAAGATGCTGATTAGACACCATGATTAGTGCACAGGTGTGCCTTAGACTGCCCACAATAAAAGGCCACTCTGAAAGGTGCAGTTTTGTTTTATTGGGGGGGGGGATACCAGTCAGTATCTGGTGTGACCACCATTTGCCTCATGCAGTGCAACACATCTCCTTCACATAGAGGTGATCAGGTTGTCAATTGTGACCTGTGGAATGTTGGTCCACTCCTCTTCAATGGCTGTGCGAAGTTGCTGGATATTGGCAGGAACTGGTACACGCTGTCGTATACGCCGGTCCAGAGCATCCCAAACATGCTCAATGGGTGACATGTCCGTTGAGTATGCCGGCCATGCAAGAACTGGGACATTTTCAGCTTCCAAGAATTGTGTACAGATCCTTGCAACATGGGGCCGTGCACTATCCTGCTGCAACATGAGGTGATGTTCTTGGATGTATGGCACAACAATGGGCCTCAGGATCTCGTCACGGTATCTCTGTGCATTCAAAATGCCATCAATAAAATGCACCTGTGTTCTTCGTCCATAACAGATGCCTGCCCATACCATAACCCCACTGCCACCATGGGCCACTCGATCCACAACATTGACATCAGAAAACCGCTCACCCACACGACGCCACACACGCTGTCTGCCATCTGCCCTGGACAGTGTGAACCGGGATTCATCCGTCAAGAGAACACCTCTCCAACGTGCCAAACGCCAGCGAATGTGAGCATTTGCCCACTCAAGTCGGTTACGACGACGAACTGGAGTCAGGTCGAAACCCCGATGAGGATGACGAGCATGCAGATGAGCTTCCCTGAGACGGTTTCTGACAGTTTGTGCAGAAATTCTTTGGTTATGCAAACCGATTGTTTCAGCAGCTGTCCGAGTGGCTGGTCTCAGACGATCTTGGAGGTGAACATGCTGGATGTGGAGGTCCTGGGCTGGTGTGGTTACACGTGGTCTGCGGTTGTGAGACTGGGTGGATGTACTGCCAAATTCTCTGAAACGCCTTTGGAGACGGCTTATGGTAGAGAAATGAACATTCAATACACGAGCAACAGCTCTGGTTGACATTCCTGCTGTCAGCATGCCAATTGCACGCTCCCTCAAATCTTGCGACATATGTGGCATTGTGCTGTGTGATAAAACTGCACCTTTCAGAGTGGCCTTTTATTGTGGACAGTCTAAGGCACACCTGTGCACTAATCATGGTGTCTAATCAGCATCTTGATATGGCACACCTGTGAGGTGGGATGGATTATCTCAGCAAAGGAGAAGTGCTCACTATCACAGATTTAGACTGGTTTGTGAACAATATTTGAGGGAAATGGTGATATTGTGTATGTGGAAAAAGTTTTAGATCTTTGAGTTCATCTCATACAAAATGGGAGCAAAACCAAAAGTGCTGCGTTTATATTTTTGTTGAGTGTATATATACAACCCCTGGCAAAAATGGAATCACCGGCCTCAGAGGATGTTCATTCAGTTGTTTAATTTTGTAGAAAAAAAGCAGATCACAGACATGACACAAAACTAAAGTCATTTCAAATGGCAACTTTCTGGCTTTAAGAAACACTATAAGAAATCAAGAAAAAAAGATTGTGGCAGTCAGTAACGGTTACTTTTTTAGACCAAGCAGAGGAAAAAAATATGGAATCACTCAATTCTGAGGAAAAAATTATGGAATCACCCTGTAAATTTTCATCCCCAAAACTTGCCAGGGGTTGTATATATGCGTGCATGTGTGTGTCTGTCTTTTAGTATATTCTGGTATTCAAGGTAACAATTTGCACATAGTATATCTGTTTATCAGTACATTTGTTATTTTATTTTTGCTCATCTTTGTTTTTGTAAGGAGACAGTGGCAGTAGCAACAAAATTTTGTTGTTTTCTACCTTCAGAAGGTAGAATGACAATAAAGAAATCTTCAATCATGACTGGACTAGCTTTGAGATTTTTTCCTTACAATGTATTCAGTGATGTAAAGTCAGTAAATAACTGTAAAATTCTGAGGTCAACAGATGGAATGATCACTGAGCAGAAAACAGGGTGAATAAAGTAGCGGCATCACAGTTCATTATTTGAGAGTAGTCCTTTGTAGTTAAAAACAGGCAAAATAATGAAGACCTAGCTTTGTATAATCTATATAAACATATATTTCTCTCTATTTATAGCCTCATAATAACTGCTGATAAAAGGCAGCTGTCATCAAGCTGCCACAGTGAGTTGGTGGCAGGTCACGCTAACTGCCACAGGACAGTTATTCGCTTGTAGTTAGGTGAAATAATAATAAAATTGGATGAAATACTGAAGATTGCATAATGTTCATATATATATATATATATATATATATATATATATATATAAAAATGATGCCACCGGAAGTGCTGCAAAAAATATTGAAAACAATGGCATCTCCCATTTACTAACAAAACACAGTAACTGTTTACTATCTATCTATCTACCTACAACTTATTAAATAATAATTATTACAATGCAACATAAATGTTTGTTTTTGCATGTTAATTACAATATATGGAACAGATAAGCTGTTAATTGCCTGTTTTGAAGATAAAATCTGTGCAATTATTGCTGTGAATTCAACACTATTGTTTTTCTTTTTAGTTTTTTTTTTGTTGTCATATTTACAGGATTTCCATGTCACACAGACTTTTTTTTTTACAGTTTTGTATCGCTGGTTAGATCTGATTTTTACTTATCCTCACTGCTGGAACTTTAATGAATGAGTTTTAAGATTTTTTAAAACTTGTATTATTTTTTCAGCTATGATCTGTTAAAATATTTACATGTACAAGACTGACATAAATAATGTAATGAATAAATAAAACAGAAAACGCCAGCATGTGCCCCGGCACATTAAGATGCCACCAGACGTGCTGCGAGAAATACAAGAACAGCAGCAGCTACCGCAAAACAGTATACAGATGCCAGCATTTTTTGATACTTGTATTTATATTTTTCATCTCTGGTCTGCTTATGCTTTTACATGTAAACGTCTGAAATAAATAAATCAACCGAACGATTTTGAAAGCATGTATTTTTAATTTTTCATCTGTGGTACACGTCTGAAATAAATAAATCAACGCATTATGTATTTTTATTTTTTTTCATCTCTGGGCAGGTAAATAAAACACCAGCATGTGCGCCGGCACATAAAGATGCCCACGAAACAGCAGAAGTCACGGCAGCTGCCGTGACACATGCGGCAGGCACATAAAGATGCCAACGAAAGAGCGGCAGCTACCGCGACACACGCACATGCCACAGGAAGTGCTGAGACAAGATGCCGCTGCCGCAAAATGCACCTGCTGTCTCTTTTAATTTGCTCTACTGACCTGCTGACTCCGGACACAAGTCTGTGCTGCCAACTTACGTCCGTCAAACTTTTCCACTTATTTTTAATTCTTTTAAAATGAGTGTTGGCTCTTGTAAAGTCCAGCTCTGTTTTTCTGACGCCATTTCCGCGAACACAGAGCAGGAAGCGTCACGTGGTGATGTGACGCAACAGGCATGCGCAGTAAGGCTCCTCACAGGCGGACAATCCGACGTGCCGTTTACATGGAACGCGATCGGGTTAAAAACAGGGTTACACCACCTCCTCTAACCCGATCGTAATTTCGATCAGATTGGGCTATTCTAATCAGATGGAGCTGTTTACATGGCGTGATTTTGATCCGATTGTTCAATCTGATTGTTCAATCAGATTACTTTGGGTCCATGTAAACGCAGCTAGTGTTGCAGAAGAAGACACCCACTCCCACTTTAGTCCATGGACCAAGAATGTTTTCAGTATCACTGAAGGTGACCAAGCGACACTTAGAATCCAGCCTCAGTGTATCATGACCTACACAAAAATGTATGATAATCATTCCAGGGTGGTAGTTGTAGTCAGGTCGAGGTCAATGAAGAATTCCACAGAGGTCAAAATTTAAAAATGCTCCAATCATGTTGAAGACTATATCACATTATTTGTCTGATCATAATGATTCCAAAAAGGTATATAAAAGAAACATACAGAGAAACGGCAACAAGCACACTACGCATGGCTGAAAAAAAATACGAATTTCAAACAATTTAAGCAAAATTATCCGAGAAAACAGAGTGAACAACCTAAACTGGCGCTGAGAAAGTAACAACCTGGTGCAGCGCCATGTTTCCATTGTTTAGACGGAGACCTGAACACAGAACATAAAGTTTAGTGGACAAACCTGCTCTGGATCAGCGAACTTCAGGCTTGAAAACAGCATCCAGCACGTTGACTAGTTTCTTCTCTTCTTTAAATCCACTCGTTTCTTCTTGCTGCTCTGCGATCTGTTTGTTTCTACCAACTCAAATATCTCGGCTTCATTAGCAGCAGTTAGCCGCTGTTTCAACAACCTTCTCAGCTCTTCCACCTTTTCGCGCTAACTTCGCCTTTTCTTCTTCTTCTTCCGGTTTACTGTCGACCTTTGTGCTTCTGGAGCTCTTCAAAAAACATATTCGAGGATCACAGAGTGAAGTTTGATCTGTTCACAGAAGAGTTTCCAGCGTCTCCAGCTAACTAGCTTTAGCCTCGGACGACAACAGGAAAGTTCTTCTTCGTTGGATTCTTTTTCTTCTATCGAGTTTTTGGCGGTTTGCAAACCGACATGGTGCATTACCGCCTCCAACTGTTGGGGTGTGGAGCATTAATGAAGTCTGACGTATGTTATATTAATGAGGAAATGTGGAGATAAAGGAAGGAGAGAAAAAAGGTGGAGGAAATTACACGGTTCTGTATTCTGTTGAATAACCCTGTTCCCTTTAAATATGCCAATACTTGCCTCCAAGCTGGTGGTGTCGGTGTAGAAAAAGAATGTAACCCCTGAAGTGTTAAACTGGTCTGTCCTTGTGTTCTGACATTATCTAATAGAATTCTTCTTTGTTATGTTCTTGTCACTCCAGTAACACGTGCTCAACAGTCTTCCTTCTGCTGCATCTCAGTTTCATGTTTTCCAGTGATGTTGAGAGTTTGATTTAAACCTGTGTGATCTATACGTAGTCATGTGACTTCATCTCCTCTGTCTCCTTGATACAACCCGTCCCTGAATTTTATGTAAAATCATTTCTTCATTATTTCTTAATAACATTTACATTTACTCTGATGGACTACCCAGCAGTGGGGAATAAGTTTCATTACAGTAGAAGTCTTTCAGAAAGCGCTGTAACTAGGTTTAAGGATATGATTCCTTCTTTATGTTCTCTAATGCCATATACCAACACAGTGCAGAGTAGCTACCTAAACTCTGTAAGTGAGATAGATTATCTCGTCAATAGTTTTATATCCTCTGTGAGGACAACTTTGGATGCTGTAGCTCCTCTGAAAAAGAGAACCTTAAATCAGAAGTGCCTGACTCTGTGGTATAACTCACAAACTCGCAGCTTAAAGCAGATAACCCGTAAGTTGGAGAGGAAATGGCGTCTCACTAATTTAGAAGATCTTCACTTAGCCTGGAAAAAGAGTCTGTTGCTCTATAAAAAAGCCCTCCGTAAAGCTAGGACATCTTACTACTCATCGCTAATTGAAGAAAATAAGAAGAACCCCAGGTTTCTTTTCAGCACTGTAGCCAGGCTGACAAAGAGTCAGAGCTCTATTGAGCCGAGTATTCCTTTAACTTTAACTAGTAATGACTTCATGACTTTCTTTGCTAATAAAATTTTAACTATTAGAGAAAAAATTACTCATAACCATCCCAAAGACATATCGTTCTCTTTGGCTGCTTTCAGTGATGCCGGTATTTGGTTAGACTCTTTTCTCTGATTGTTCTGAGTTATTTTCATTAGTTACTTCATCCAAACCATCAACATGTCTATTAGACCCCATTCCTACCAGACTGCTCAAGGAAGCCCTACCATTAATTAATGCTTCGGTCTTAAATATGATCAATCTATCTTTATTAGTTGGCTATGTACCACAGGCTTTTAAGGTGGCAGTAATTAAACCATTACTTAAAAAGCCATCATTTGACCCAGCTATCTTAGCTAATTATAGGCCAATCTCCAACCTTCCTTTTCTCTCAAAAATTCTTGAAAGGGTAGTTGTTAAACAGCTAACTGATCATCTGCAGAGGAATGGTCTATTTGAAGAGTTTCAGTCAGGGTTTAGAATTAATCATAGTACAGAAACAGCATTAGTGAAGGTTACAAATGATCTTCTTATGGCCTCAGACAGTGGACTCATCTCTGTACTTGTTCTGTTAGACCTTAGTGCTGCTTTTGATACTGTTGACCATAAAATTTTATTACAGAGATTAGAGCATGCCATAGGTATTAAAGGCACTGCGCTGTGGTGGTTTGAATCATATTTATCTAATAGATTACAATTTGTTCATGTAAATGGGGAATCTTCTTCACAGACTAAGGTTAATTATGGAGTTCCACAAGGTTCTGTGCTAGGACCTATTTTATTCACTTTATACATGCTTCCCTTAGGCAGTATTATTAGACAGCATTGCTTAAATTTTCATTGTTGCGCAGATGATACCCAGCTTTATCTATCCATGAAGCCAGAGGACACACACCAATTAGCTAAACTGCAGGATTGTCTTACAAAGACATGGATGACCTCTAATTTCCTGCTTTTAAACTCAGATAAAACTGAAATTATTGTACTTGGCCCCACAAATCTTAGAAACATGGTGTCTAACCAGATCCTTACTCTGGATGGCATTACCCTGACCTCTAGTAATACTGTGAGAAATCTTGGAGTCATTTTTGATCAGGATATGTCATTCAATGCGCATATTAAACAAATATGTAGGACTGCTTTTTTGCATTTGCGCAATATCTCTAAAATTAGAAAGGTCTTGTCTCAGAGTGATGCTGAAAAACTAATTCATGCATTTATTTCCTCTAGGCTGGGCTACTGTAATTCATTATCAGGTTGTCCTAAAAGTTCCCTGAAAAGCCTTCAGTTAATTCAAAATGCTGCAGCTAGAGTACTAGCGGGGACTAGAAGGAGAGAGCATATCTCACCCATTTTGGCTTCTCTTCATTGGCTTCCTGTTAATTCTAGAAGATAATTTAAAATTCTTCTTCTTACTTATAAGGTTTTGAATAATCAGGTCCCATCTTATCTTAGGGACCTCATAGTACCATATCACCCCAATAAAGCGCTTTGCTCTCAGACTGCAGGCTTACTTGTAGTTCCTAGGGTTTTTAAGAGTAGAATGGGAGGCAGAGCCTTCAGCTTTCAGGCTCCTCTCCTGTGGAACCAGCTCCCAATTAGGATCAGGGAGACAGACACCCTCTCTACTTTTAAGATTAGGCTTAAAATGTTCCTTTTTGCTAAAGTTTATAGTTAGGGCTGGATCAGGTGACCCTGATCCCTTAGTTATGCTAATATAGACTTAGACTGCTGGGGGGTTCCCATGATGCACTGTGTGTTTCTTTCTCTTTTTGCTCTGTATGCACCACTCTGCATTTAATCATTAGTGATTGATCTCTGCTCCCCTCCACAGCATGTCTTTTTCCTGATTCTCTCCAACCAGTCCCAGCAGAAGACTGCCCCTCCCTGAGCCTGGTTCTGCTGGAGGTTTCTTCCTGTTAAAAGGGAGTTTTTCCTTCCCACTGTCGCCAAGTGCTTGCTCACAGGGGGTCGTTTTGACCGTTGGGGTTTTTCCATAGTTATTGTATGGCTTTGCCTTGCAATATAAAGCGCCTTGGGGCAACTGTTTGTTGTGATTTGGCGCTATATAAATAAAATTGATTTGATTTGATTTAAAAACCGACCCTTAGATTCTCTGTCCCATTGCTTTTATCATGCTGTGCTTGAGACCAGACGACCCTCGGTTCAAATTCAAGCCTGACTGGAAAATCACTAAGAGCCCTTGGTCAAGGTCCTTAATCCCCTCGTTGCTCTCGGTGTGTAGTGAGCGCCTTGTATGGCAGCACCCTCACATCGTGGTGAATGTGAGGCATTATTGTAAAGTGCATTGAGCGTCTGATGCAGATGGAAAAGTGCTATATAAATACAGTCCATTTACCATTTTACCAGGCTTTGTTCTTTTCTGTCTTGATGATTGTTTTAACTTCAGTTTTACTAAGTGGAATGTTGATCTGTGTTTCTGATTTCAGAGCTGCTTTTACCAGCTGATCTGCTGCTTCATTGTCCTCAATTTCAGAATGAGATGGAACCCACATGAAACACACTGAAATATTCTGTTGGAGTTTAAATTAGCTTTGAAGAATCTCATTGACCAGGTTTGGCCTCCAAACAGATTTTCCATTTGAAATGCAGATTAAAGCTGCCATTGAACCTGAATAGATGACATGGTGACTGAACGTCATCTCCTCGACCCACCACAGTGCAAGAAAAATTGTTAGGAGTTCCACACAAAAGACAGCGAACTGATCTGACGGTCTTTTATTATCGACTTATCTTTTCTATAAGTGGATCTTTAGCTCCATCTGTAAATATGTGGATCATATCTGTAAGTAAAGTAAGTCCCTTCGGCTGCTCCTTTGTTTGCACTCGGGGTCACCACAGCAAATCCAAGGTGAATCTGCATGTTGAATTGACACAAGTTTTACGCCGGATGCCCTTCCTGACGCAACTCCACATTATATTGAGAAATGTGGCAGGGGTGGGACTTGAACCCGGAACCTTGTGAACTGAAACTAAGCGCATTAACCACTTGGCCACCACCCCTATGTGGATCATATCTGTATGTTTCATAAGGTCTTGCTGAACGAGACCGTCCATCCCACTGTACTTATTACTTTCCTTTGAAACCTTTGACAGAGGTGGAGTTTAACAAAAACTGTCTCGCCATTGGTGGAGAACATTTGTCCAGAGAAGAAGCAACAAATTTCTGATGTTTGTTTGGTTCAAAACACTGTGACACAGACGACTGAAGACACATCATGTGATATTGGCCTTTACTGGTGGTTGGCTCTCACTGCGGTATTGTATCACTTCCTGTTCCGGAGCACAGCGGTGTTTTGCTGTATCTGTTAGCTGTTTAATCTGCGCAGTTAGATTGATCTAGTTACCTAGATAACGATTTGTTTCACAGTGTAATCTTCACGTACCTTAACTAAAGCACTCCCTCTGCTGAATCACCTCTAAATTATTTACACATTATTCACTTTGTGTGTTTTTAGGAATCCGCTAGCTTAGCGCAGCTACTAGCTCTTAGCCGGTTTAGCATGGCGGCTTCTCCTGTCTCTCCCGCACTTTTCTGCTCTGGGTGTGAAATGTTTAGTTATTCCTCTGCCTCCTTTAGCAGTAATGGTACTTGTAATAAGTGTAGCTTATTCGTAGCTTTGGAGGCCAGGCTTGACGAATTGGAGACTCGGCTCCGCACCGTGGAAAATTCTACAGCTAGCCAGGCCCCTGTAGTCGGTGCGGACCAAGGTTGCTTAGCCGCCGTTAGTTTCCCTCCGGCAGATCCCGAGCAGCCGGGAAAGCAGGCCGACTGGGTGACTGTGAGGAGGAAGCGTAGCCCTAAACAGAAGCCCCGTGTACACCGCCAACCCGTTCACAACCCGTTTTTCCCCACTCGACGACACACCCGCCGAGGATCAAACTCTGGTTATTGGCGACTCTGTTTTGACAAATGTGAAGTTAGCGACACCAGCAACCATAGTCAATTGTCTTCCGGGGGCCAGAGCAGGCGACATTGAAGGAAATTTGAAACTGCTGGCTAAGGCTAAGCGTAATTTGGTAAGATTGTAATTCACGTCGGCAGTAATGACACCCGGTTACGCCAATCGGAGGTCACTAAAATTAACATTAAATCGGTGTGTAACTTTGCAAAAACAATGTCGGACTCTGTAGTTTTTTTCTGGGCCCCTCCCCAATCGGACCGGGAGTGACATGTTTAGCCGCGTGTTCTCCCTGAATTGCTGGCTGTCTGAGTGGTGTCCAAAAAATGAGGTGGGCTTCATAGATAATTGGCAAAGCTTCTGGGGAAAACCTGGTCTTGTTAGGAGAGACGGCATCCATCCCACTTTGGATGGAGCAGCTTCATTTCTAGAAATCTGGCCAGTTTCTTAAATCCTCCAAACCGTGACTATCCAGGGTTGGGACCAGGAAGCAGAGTTGTAGTCTTACACACCTCTCTACAGCTTCTCTCCCCCTGCCATCCCCTCATTACCCCATCCCCGTTAGAGACGGTGCCTGCTCCCAGACCACCAATAACCAGCAAAAATCTATTAAGCATAAAAATTCCAAAAGAAAAATAATATAGCACCTTCAACTGCACCACAGACTAAAACAGTTAAATGTGGTCTATTAAACATTAGGTCTCTCTCTTCTAAGTCCCTGTTAGTAAATGATATAATAATTGATCAACATATTGATTTATTCTGCCTTACAGAAACCTGGTTACAGCAGGATGAATATGTTAGTTTAAATGAGTCAACACCCCCGAGTCACACTAACTGCCAGAATGCTCGTAGCACGGGCCGAGGCAGAGGATTAGCAGCAATCTTCCATTCCAGCTTATTAATTAATCAAAAACCCAGACAGAGCTTTAATTCATTTGAAAGCTTGACTCTTAGTCTTGTCCATACAAATTGGAAGTCCCAAAAACCAGTTTTATTTGTTGTTATCTATCCTCCTCCTGGTCCTTACTGTGAGTTTCTCTATGAATTTTCAGAACTTTTGTCTGACTTAGTGCTTAGCTCAGATAAGATAATTATAGTGGGCGATTTTAACATCCACACAGATGCTGAGAATGACAGCCTCAACACTGCATTTAATCTATTATTAGACTCAACTGGCTTTGCTCAATGTAAATGAGTCCACCCACCACTTTAATCATATCTTAGATCTTGTTCTGACTTATGGTATGGAAATTGAAGACTTAACAGTATTCCCTGAAAACTCCCTTCTGTCTGATCATTTCTTAATAACATTTACTCTGATGGACTACCCAGCAGTGGGGAATAAGTTTCTTTACACTAGAAGTCTTTCAGAAAGCGCTGTAACTAGGTTTAAGGATATTTCTTCTTTATGTTCTCTAATGCCATATACCAACACAGTGCAGAGTAGCTACCTAAACTCTGTAAGTGAGATAGAGTATCTCGTCAATAGTTTTACATCCTCATTGAAGACAACTTTGGATGCTGTAGCTCCTCTGAAAAAGAGAGCTTTAAATCAGAAGTGCCCGACTCCGTGGTATAACTCACAAACTCGCATCTTAAAGCAGATAACCCGTAAGTTGGAGAGGAAATGGCGTCTCACTAATTTAGAAGATCTTCACTTAGCCTGGAAAAGAGTCTGTTGCTCTATAAAAAAGCCCTCCATAAAGCTAGGACATCTTACTACTCATCACTAATTTAAGAAAATAAGAACAACCCCAGGTTTCTTTTCAGCACTGTAGCCAGGCTGACAAAGAGTCAGAGCTCTATTGAGCCGAGTATTCCTTTAACTAGTAATGACTTCATGACTTTCTTTGCTAATAAAATTTTAACTATTAGAGAAAAAATTACTCATAACCATCCCAAAGACGTATCGTTATCTTTGGCTGCTTTCATTGATGCCGGTATTTGGTTAGACTCTTTCTCTCAGATTGTTCTGTCTGAGTTATTTTCATTAGTTACTTCATCCAAACCATCAACATGTCTATTAGACCCCATTCCTACCAGGCTGCTCACCCACCCTGAGTCTGGTTCTGCTGGAGGTTTCTTCCTGTTAAAAGGGAGTTTTTCCTTCCCACTGTCGCCAAGTGCTTGCTCACAGGGGGTCGTTTTGACCATTGGGGTTTTTACATAATTATTGTATGGCCTTGCCTTACAATATAAAGCGCCTTAGGGCAACTGTTTGTTGTGATTTGGTGCTATATAAATACAATTGATTGATTGATATTAAAAAGACAACTGGGGGAAGGAGGTGAATTTAAAGACCAGATTCTTCTGACACCGATCAGTTTCTGATTTTTTTAATTCTTTGATGATGACATGAATGTAGCGAAGAGCTGCTTTACATCAAAAGCCTTCAAGGCCAAACAAGAGGAACAGATTAACAGATAAATAAAATGCTTTTTAGATCCACATACAGTGCCCTCTAAAAGTATTGGAACACTTGGTATTTCACATTTTAATATTATGCCATTTCAAATACAAATTACAAAAAAAAAAAAAAAAACTAAAATTATCTTTATTTATTCAGTGTACAACAGCGTGAGCCAGAGTTTTTAAAACGGCCGGCATATGTCGGCTAAATAATCAAGGTGTGACAGGACCAAACTCAAACTGAAAGCAAATCTCTACAACTTGATATAAATTAATTACAAATATAAAAGCCAAGATGATGGGTTGCATAAATAATGGAACACTTTGGCATAATAACTGTAAATAATCAGTTTTATTGCCAGTTTTCTTTAGACAAGTCAGGGGATGGATACATAAACATTTACAAGTCACTGAATATGTTGTTGACTATATTTACATCAATTATTAATAAATACAAACAGTATGACACTCTGTGGTAAATGTGTGTGGAGCAGACAGTTCTCAAAAACTGAGTGACTGTGCAAAAAGGAGAAGAGTGAGGAAAGCCACCAAGACACCCAGAAGAAGTTATAGGCTTCTCCAGCTAATTGGAGAAATTGTGCACAGTAATGTTTTGTATTTTGTATCATCAGTTATACAGCTTCATGATGAAGGTACAGAGGAGGATTTTCTTTCACCAAAACATCAAATCTAGGCTTCATCTCAGATGGACCTTCTGGCAAACTGTAGCTGGAACTTTCAGGTCTTTTTACAAACAAAATCCCGGCTGCCTCAAGGCTTCTTCCTTGTGGATTTATATCAGATCAACAAGACAAATATGACACACATATGTGAAATACATGACAGAACACTGTGGAAATGAAGACGTATAAAAGTGTCTTCAAACATGATATTGGAAACATTCTGAGAAATGGCATCAAGCACACGTTCAGTCCACTTTGTGAGGGGTTGAACAATCTGGGGAGAGACTCGGCTCAGCTCTTTTCTCTCTGTTGGATTTCAACAGGAAATACAGGATTTCAGTGATTTTGACTATAAAAATGATCAAAACTCTTTTGTGCAGCAACATGGAAACTGCATTTAAAACATCCTCATGTGAAGCTCCTTGAAGAAGATCTGTTGTGGTGAAGGGGGAGGGGTCATAGTCAGAGAAGCAGTGGGGGGCTGTTGTTGTTGTGAACAGGCTGGGGGGGAGCTGCAAACCTTTGGCCTCAAGTTTCTTTTTGCTCCAGCTAAACCTTTCTCTGCAAATGACCAAACATTCCTGTTTTGACCTTTGACCCCACTGCCACCTCTTCAGAGAGTTCAGTAACAGGTCAGCAAAATTATTCCACTGAAGATGCTGTAGTCTTGTAACCGAATGCAAAGATTCACATTTGCATATGTAAATTTCTTGGACCAACTTAAACTGATACATTTGCTGTGGTACAGACATCCACCCGAGACGACCTCATTTCTTCATTTAAATTCAATTCAGAAAACTACAGCATTAATACTAGATCTAGTGCCTTGCAGTGATAATGCAGTTTCTCTGTGGCTACAAAAGAGTTTTGATCTTTTTTTTTTTTTTTTTTACAGTTAAAAAAAAACAAAAACTGAAATCCTGTATTTCCTGTTGAAATCCAGAGATAAGCCGAGTCTCTCCCCAGATTGTTCAACCCCTCAAAGTGGACTGAACGTGTGCTTGTTGCCATTTCTCAGAATGTTTCCAATATAATGTTTGAAGACACTTATACGTCTTCATTTCCACAGTGTTCTGTCATGTATTTCACATGTGTGTATCATATTTTTGGGTGATTCTTAGACTACGGGCACTTATGTCCTTTGATCATATTGTATGAAAAACAGAAAAAAGGGGAAATTTCACACTTTTATAGTCATCTTTACAATGAAAGTGTGTTAAGAAATTTGTTCTAGTAGTCTATGATGACTTTTTCACCTTTTTTCAGCATCATTATATGCAAATATTGCCGTTTTGTGCTTGTCCCACACCCAGACTTTTGATCTTCAATGATAAAAATGGTAAAGAAAACTTTTTTTTTTTCTAATGTTTTAAAATATCTCTGAATAAAATATCAGTAAAATAATCAAAACATAACTGGGGTATTCAATGTCATACAACTGTTGTGATTTTTTTTTTTACACAAAATGTAGTTGTCCCACACTATTGCCGTAATTTCCACCACAACACTGTAATGTCCCTTTAAACAGTTTGTATGAAAGATTGTTTGGGTAGTTTCTATGGAGATAAACAGTGACATCAGAGTACATGTATATAGCGCCAAATCACAACAAACAGTTGCCCCAAGGCACTTTATATTGTAAGGCAATGGTGTGGTGGAAATTACATTTACAAGGCCAATAGTGCCCGTAGTTTGAGAATCACCCATTTACAAGGAGTTAATGTGCAGAAGACTGACTCGCCGAATGCAGACCGGCCCGCACAGCGGTGGAACCAGGAGAACCGCAGTCCAGATGGGATGGATCCGGAGCCAGGTGGCCTCCTGCAAGCTGTCTACGCCATCTGGAGAGGATCCACAGGTGAGTGAGTGCTGAGCTGAATTAGTTCCACAAGTATGTAATCACAGTTAATTGGTAACAGATTATCTTAGCTGAGTCCTGTGTGCTGGAGAGAGCTGAAGCTGTGGAAACAAGGTGAAGCTAAGAAAACGCTGCGACAAAAACACAGAGCTATAAAAATCTCTGACAGGCTGCAGGACAAAAATACTCAACACTAGTCAGGAGCACAGAATCAATCAGAAAAGTACAGCGTAGGAACCCACAAATACAGACCAGTTACTGTGGAAGGTACACTGAGTTTCTGGTGAAGATGGAGTGAAGAACCGGGGTTCATATGCAGGTGCTGATGAGATGTGGATCAGGTGTGTAGATCAGCTTGAGGCGCTACACCTGTGCAGAGGGGGGAGAGAGAGAGAGAGTTTAAGGAAGATCATTTTAGATTTTTTTTTTAATTTGAAATGGCATAAACAAATTAAAATATGTGAAATGCCAAGTTTTCCAATACTTTTGGAGGTTATTGTATGTGGATCTAAAAAAACTTCAGCATTTTCTGTATCTGTTAATCTGTTCCTTTTGTTTTGCCTTGAAGCTCGTCTGCTACGTTCATGTCATCATCAGAGCTTTAAAAAAAAAAAGTAAATAAATCAGTAACTGATCGGTGTCAGAAGAATCTGGTCTTTAAATTCTCCTCCTTCCCCCAGTTGTCTTTTTAATATTAGATGATGTGTCTTCAGTCGTCTGTGTCACAGTCTTATGAACTAAACAAACATCAGACATTTGTTGCTTCTCAGGACAAATGTTCTCCACCAATGGTGTGACACAGTTTTTGTTAAACTCCGCCTCTGTCAAAGGTTTGTCATGTTTCGTGATGAACTTGGCCACTTCCCAGCCTGATTTGATGATGTTTTCATGATATGTCCACTCGAGGTAAGCGGCTCTGCACCCTCACTGAAAACAGTCTGATCTAAGAACTGCCTCAGTTTACTGACTCGTCTGACTGTTTGACAAAAAACACTTTCAGGCTGAAACTCTTTAACTACAGCACTGAGATTGGAAAAAGATACTGTTATATAATTTCAGGGATTTTTTTTATTCCAATGAATTTGAAAAAAATCTCCATAACTTTTTATTTATAACTTGTAGAGCCACTAAAACAGCATCACACATCAATGACTCCCTCTGGTTGTACGACACTTAGATTGGAAAAATGTACGATTATACGAGGTCTGTTAGAAAAGTATCCGACCTTTTTAATTTTTTCAAAAACCATATGGATTTGAATCACGTGTGATTGCATCAGCCAAGCTTGAACCTTCGTGCGCATGCGTGAGTTTTTTCACGCCTGTCGGTTGCGTCATTAGCCTGTGAGCAGGCTTTGAGTGAGGAGTGGTCCACCCCTCATCTTTTTGTTATTGTTTAGGAATGGCTCAGAGACTGCTGTTTTGCTTGATCAAAATTTTTTCAGAAACTGTGAGGGACATCAAAATGGACACCATTCAAGAAATTCAGATGGTTTTCGGTGAACGTTTTAAGGGCTTCAGAGAGATTAAGGAGTGTTACTATCGCTTTAAGGACGGCCCACAGCGGCTGTGGGGTGCGCTGCGCTCCGAAGCCACCGACAGGCTGAGCGACCATTTCATTTCTAAACGGATGGCTGTATGGATCCGTGACCATCGTGTGCCATTTCTCTGGTTATCACAAGAGCTGGACATCAACCATTTTCCGGCAGATTTCACTTTTAACAAGAGATTTTGTCATGGAAAGCCGAGCGGAGGCTTCGCGTGTCACGATGGATTCGCTACTGGAGCGAGACAAAACCACCTCCGTTTTGGTCTCACAGGATGGCTTTGAGATGGCATTTAGACAGCTGTCGGTGGTTTTTCCATTGAGTGATTATCCGAGAAATTGTGGATGAGCCTGGACATGCCAGAACATGTCCTGTGAGGCTTCACCACGGCATTGCTTTGCGCCATGCGGCACCGCCGCGACGCGCGAAGCCGCTCCTCTTTCCATGACAAAAATTCCTCTAACAGTGGACTGTGCCGTTCATTTCCAATGGACGCTGTGTTTTATCCGGTACGTCGTCTGACTAGCACAGGAATTGTGAAAAGACGTGGACATCAGCACTTTTTCGGCACATTGAGACAGACGTGCGGAGGAATTCCGCGCGTCGTGGTGGTGCCGCATGGTGCAAAGCAATGTCGTGATGAAGCCTCACAGGATATGTTCTGGCATGTCCAGGCTCATCCATAATTTCTCGGCTAGTCACACAACTGAAAAACCACAGACAGCTGTCTGAATGCCACCTCAAAGCCATCCTGTGAGACCAAAACGGAGGTGGTTTCGTCTCGCTTCATCAGCGAATCCATCGTGACGCGCGAAGCCTCCGCTCGGCTTTCCATGACAAAATCTCTTGTTAAAAGTGAAATCTGCCGGCAAATGGTTGATGTCCAGCTCTTGTGATAACCAGAGAAATGGCACACGATGGGTACGGATCCATACAGCCATCCATTTAGAAATGAAATGGTCGCTCAGCCTGTCGATGGCGGCTTCGGAGCATGGCGCGCCACCAGCCACTGTGGGCTGTCCTTAAAGCGACAGTAACACTCCGTAATCTCTTTGAAGCCCATAAAATTTTCACCGAAAACCATCTGAACTTCTCGAATGGTGTCCACTTGGATGTGCCTCACAGTTTCTGAAAAAATTTTGATCAAGCAAAACAGCAGTCTCTGAGCCATTCCTAAACAATAAAAAAAAGACGAGAGGGGTGGACCACTCCTCACTCAAAGCCTGCTCACAGGCAATTGACACAACCGACAGGCGTGAAAAAACTCACACATGCGCACGAAGGTTCAAGCTTGTCTGACGCAATCACACGTGATTTAAATCCATATGGTTTTTGAAAAAAATAAAAAGGTCGGATACTTTTCTAACAGACCTCGTATAATTTTGAAGATTTTTTTATTGTAGTAAGTGAAAATAAAATCTCAGTAACTTTTGATTTATAGCTTGTATGACAACTAAACTCACATCACACATCAATAAACTCCCTCTGATTGTACTATTACAGACAGGTGGGAAAATAAACTTTTGTATAATTTGAATAAAATCTCAATAACCTTTTATTTATAGCTTGTAGGGCCACCAAACTTGCATCACCCATCAATGAACTCGCTCTGGCTGTGCTACGACACAGATTGGAAAGATGTACAATTATATAATTTTTAAGATTTTTGTTTTTTACAGTAACTTTGAATTAAATCTCAATAACATTTTATTTAAAGCTTGTAATGCAACCAAACTCACATCACACATCGGTGAACTTCCTCTGGGTGTACGACTGCACTCAGTTTTGAAAAATGTCATTAGAAAAAGTTTTAGAGAATTTTTAATTGTTAAAATCAATGTTATCAGGTGTAGTGACACAATATCCACAGCACCCATCAGTGGTCTCTTGCTGGTTATATGACAGCACTCAGTTTGGAACAATGTCTTTTTGCATATTTTTGAAGAATTTTTCATTGTTTAAATGTTCAATAGTATCATCGTTATAAGGTGACTTTGAGATGGAGAAACTTTCAAAGGAAAGTAATAAGTACAGTGGGATGGACGGTCTTGTTCAGCAGGACTTGGATCTGAAATATACGGATATGATTCAAATATTTACAGAAGGAGCTAAAGATCCAGTTACAGGAAAGACAGAAGCAGCAGTTTACATTCCTCAGCTTCATAAGTCGATCATAAAAAAGACCGTCAGATCAGTGAGTCTTTTGTGTGGAACTCCGAGTGATTTTACTTGTGCTGTGGTTGGTAGAGGAGGTGAAGTTCAGTCACCAGGTCATCTGGTCAGATTCAGTGGCAGCATTAACCAACATTTCAAATGGAAAACCTGTTTGCAGGTCAGACCTGATCATGAGATTCTTCAAAGTTTATTTAAATTGCACAACAGAAACTTTCAGTTTGTCTGATGTGGGTTCCGTCTCATTGTGGAATTGAGGACAATGAAGCAGTAGATCAGCTGGTAAAAGCAGCTCTGAAATCAGAAATACAGATCAACATTCCACTTAGTAAATCTGAAGTCAAAACAATCAAGACAGAAATCAAAATCAAAATCAAATCAAATCAATTTTATTTATATAGCGCCAAATCACAACAAACAGTTGCCCCAAGGCACTTTATATTGTAAGGCAAGGCCATACAATAATTACGTAAAAACCCCAACGGTCAAAACGACCCCCTGTGAGCAAGCACTTGGCGACAGTGGGAAGGAAGAACTCCCTTTTAACAGGAAGAAACCTCCAGCAGAACCAGGCTCAGGGAGGGGCAGTCTTCTGTTGGGACTGGTTGGGGCTGACGGGAGAGAACCAGGAAAAAGACATGCTGTGGAGGGGAGCAGAGATCAATCACTAATGATTAAATGCAGAGTGGTGCATACAGAGCAAAAAGAGAAAGAAACACTCAGTGCATCATGGGAACCCCCCCAGCAGTCTAAGTCTATAGCAGCATAACTAAGGGATGGTTCAGGGTCACCTGATCCAGCCCTAACTATAAGCTTTAGCAAAAAGGAAAGTTTTAAGCCTAATCTTAAAAGTAGAGAGGGTGTCTGTCTCCCTGATCTGAATTGGGAGCTGGTTCCACAGGAGAGGAGCCTGAAAGCTGAAGGCTCTGCTTCCCATTCTACTCTTACAAACCCTAGGAACTACAAGTAAGCCTGCAGTCTGAGAGCGAAGCACTCTATTGTGGTGATATGGTACTATGAGGTCCCTAAGATAAGATGGGACCTGATTATTCAAAACCTTATAAGTAAGAAGAAGAATTTTAAATTCTATTCTAGAATTAACAGGAAGCCAATGAAGAGAGGCCAATATGGGTGAGATATGCTCTCTCCTTCTAATTGAATTGAATTAACTGAAGGCTTTTCAGGGAACTTTTAGGACAACCTGATAATAATGAATTACAATAGTCCAGCCTAGAGGAAATAAATGCATGAATTAGTTTTTCAACAGCACTCTGAGACAAGACCTTTCTAATTTTAGAGATATTGCGCAAATGCAAAAAGCAGTCCTATATATTTGCTTAATACGCGCATTGAATGACATATCCTGATCAAAAATGACTCCAAGATTTCTCACAGTATTACTAGAGGTCAGGGTAATGCCATCCAGAGTAAGGATCTGGTTAGACACCATGTTTCTAAGATTTGTGGGGCCAAGTACAATAACTTCAGTTTTATCTGAGTTTAAAAGCAGGAAATTAGAGGTCATCCATGTCTTTATGTCTGTAAGACAATCCTGCAGTTTAGCTAATTGGTGTGTGTCCTCTGGCTTCATGGATAGATAAAGCTGGGTATCATCTGCGTAACAATGAAAATTTAAGCAATGCTTTCTAATAATACTGCCTAAGGGAAGCATGTATAAAGTGAATAAAATCGGTCCTAGCACAGAATCTTGTGGAACTCCATAATTAACCTTAGTCTGTGAAGAAGATTCCCCATTTACATGAACAAATTGTAATCTATTAGATAAATATGATTCAAACCACCGCAGCGCAGTGCCTTTAATACCTATGGCATGCTCTAATCTCTGTAATAAAATTTTATGGTCAACAGTATCAAAAGCAGCACTGAGGTCTAACAGGACAAGCACAGAGATGAGTCCACTGTCTGAGGCCATAAGAAGATCATTTGTAACCTTCACTAATGCTGTTTCTGTACTATGATGAATTCTAAAACCTGACTGAAACTCTTCAAATAGACCATTCCTCTGCAGATGATCAGTTAACTGTTTTACAACTACCCTTTCAAGAATTTTTGAGAGAAAAGGAAAGTTGGAGATTGGCCTATAATTAGCTAAGATAGCTGGGTCAAGTGATGGCTTTTTAAGTAATGGTTTAATTACTGCCACCTTAAAAGCCTGTGGTACATAGCCAACTAATAAAGATAGATTGATCATATTTAAGATCGAAGCATTAATTAATGGTAGGGCTTCCTTGAGCAGCCTGGTAGGAATGGGGTCTAATAGACATGTTGATGGTTTGGAGGAAGTAACTAATGAAAATAACTCAGACAGAACAATCGGAGAGAAAGAGTCTGACCAAATACCGGCTTCACTGAAAGCAGCCAAAGATAACGATATGTCTTTGGGATGGTTATAAGTCATTTTTTCTCTAATAGTTAAAATTTTATTAGCAAAGAAAGTCATGAAGTCATTACTAGTTAAAGGAATACTCGGCTCAATAGAGCTCTGACTCTTTGTCAGCCTGGCTACAGTGCTGAAAAGAAACCTGGGGTTGTTCTTATTTTCTTCAATTAGCGATGAGTAGTAAGATGTCCTAGCTTTACGGAGGGCTTTTTTATAGAGCAACAGACTCTTTTTCCAGGCTAAGTGAAGATCTTCTAAATTAGTGAGACGTCATTTCCTCTCCAATTTACGGGTTATCTGCTTTAAGCTGCGAGTTTGTGAGTTATACCACAGAGTCAGACACTTCTGATTTAAGGTTCTCTTTTTCAGAGGAGCTACAGCATCCAAAGTAGAGAACATAAAGAAGGAATCATATCCTTAAACCTAGTTACAGCGCTTTCTGAAAGACTTCTAGTGTAATGAAACTTATTCCCCACTGCTGGGTAGTCCACCAGAGTAAATGTAAATGTTATTAAGAAATGATCAGACAGAAGGGAGTTTTCAGGGAATACTGTTAAGTCTTCAATTTCCATACCATAAGTCAGAACAAGAGCTAAGATATGATTAAAGTGGTGGGTGGACTCATTTACATTCTGAGCAAAGCCAATTGAGTCTAATAATAGATTAAATGCAGTGTTGAGGCTGTCATTCTCAGCATCTGTGTGGATGTTAAAATCGCCCACTATAATTATCTTATCTGAGCTAAGCACAAAGTCAGACAAAAGGTCCGAAAATTCACAGAGAAACTCACAGTAACGACAAGGAGGACGATTGATAACAACAAATAAAACTGGTTTTTGGGACTTCCAATTCCACTTCCAGAAATGAACAAAGTGTGACAAAAACAACAGGACAGAGAATCTAAGAGTCAGTTTTTATATAAAATTCAGGTACAGGTTGTATTAAGAAGACAGTGGAGATGGAGTCACAGGGAAGAAGAAGGAATCACACGACTACGTATAAATGACACAGGTTTAAATCAAACTCTCAACATCATTAGAAAACATGAAACCGGTCAGTGTTTGAGATGCAGCAGAAGAGACTGTTGAGCACGTGTTACTGGACTGACAAGAATATAAACAGACAAAGAAGAATTCTATTAGATAATGTCAGAGCAATTTAACATTCGAGGGATTGCTTTGTTTTTCTACACTGTAAATACATGCCACCAGCTTGGAGGCATGAATTTACATATTTAAAGGGAACAGAGTTATTTAAGAGAATATAGTACACCTTTTTTCCTCCCCCTCCCTTATCTCCCCATTTCCTCATTAATATAACAAACCATCAGACTCCATTCTTGCTCCACATCCTAACAGTTGGTGGCGGTAATGCAGTGTGTTGGTTTGTAAACCACCAAAAACTCAGTCGAAGAAGAAAAATCCAATGAAAAAGAACTGTTTCCTGTTGTGGTCCGAGACTAAAGCTAGTTAGCTGGAGACGCTGGAAACTCTTCTGTGAACAGATCAAACTTCACTCTGTGATCCTCAAATATGTTTTTTGAAGAGCTCCAGAAGCACAAAGGTCAACATTAAACCGGAAGAAGAAGAAAAGGCGAAGTTAGCGCGAAAAGGAGGAAGAGCTGAGAAGGTTGTTGAAACAGCGGCTAACTGCTAGAGATGGGTGATACCGGGAATTTTGGTATTGATCTGATACAACGTAAATACAGGCCAGTGGTGGGCATAGTCCCAATAATCCGATAATTATTGACGATAATGTTTTCATTATCAGATTATCTTTTTAGATAACTTTAAAAACCATTATCGGAATAATTATCATGCGATAAATTTTTTGTCTGATAATTTTCCGACAGATAACATGGTAAATAAAGCTGAACAGATAGAAATATTTATAAAACTTAAAATCAGTTGAGCACCTACCTGTTAAATGTTTTAACTTATGGTTCAACTTTTAACCAAACTTATGGTTACAAGTTATTTAAATTGTCATGTCTGAATTTTTATAAAGTGAAAATATCAGATATATGTTTTAGTTTTAAAGTAATGCGCTAATTTTTAAGGTTTTAGTGTCGATATATGCCAGCAGTGCATTATGGGTAGGATCGGGTAATAGTATGTTCACGACATGAGAAATGCATTTGAAACACTCTGATCAGGCTCTACGGACAACAGCATTACACTCTAGTGCCTAAAACTCTCATGAATATATTCTCTGGGTTTATAAACGTTATTGTGTCTGCGTTTATTAAATTCCACGTATCTTAAATGTAGCAGACACGAATTATCTGGATTTTTGTTTTGGCACATTTTCAAGGTCTCTACTGTCATCTGCGGGCCAGTAGTGTTCATTCGCCCTATTGACGTATTCCATAATCCCTTGCGTGCCAGAGAGTCGCTGCAGTCAATCAATATAGAAAATCAACATGATGACAGTTGTAAATAAATATTATACTACAAAAATGTATTTATTATGCTTTTCGTCACGTTAATAAGAGACTGCTGCATGATACCCTGAAAACTTGCTAAAACAATTATAACAAATAATCCATGTCTGTTACGTTTAATCTGCGTGGAATTTAATAAACGCAAACCGAATTTCAGACATATTATATATATTAGTCTCGAACAAAGAGGACAAACAGTGTTGTAAAGAACAATAATCAAGACATTAAAGAGCAAACTTCACTTGCCTCCAGAATGACATGATCAGGAAGCGATTGTAGCTCACAGCAGCTCCCATTGAAAATAATGGAGAGACGGCCTGTGATTCTCGCATGTTTACATAAAATAAACATAATAACGTCTAAAAACCCAGAAAATACAGTATATTCATGAGAGTTTTAGGCACAATATAAAAATAGTTTTATGTTGCGATGTTAATGGTGTCTGTGTGCAGCGGTTAAAGTGAAGCGTGATCAGAGCGTCTCAGTGCAGTTCTCAATGTTACTGAGATCTCGCAGCGCGGTGACCTCTCTGAGGTTTTGCGGGATTTGAAATGTCAATAGGGCAATTAGCCAACATTTATGTGTCAAGACAATATTGAGTGCATGTTTTACAATATAATAAAACATGCGCACAACATCATAAAACATGCGCACAACATCATAAAACATCTTCAAATTCATGAGAGCACATGACAATATTGTGTGAGAAATAGGTCATAAAAATGATATGATAAAACAACTAAAATTCTCTCCACATGCAAAACATTTTGCGATGACACTTCCAGGGCTCCATAAAAATGCCTGTTTTTACAAATAAAAAATGGAATATTTTACAAAAGCACATTTATCTGTAAACACCAACACACGACACACGTCACATTAAAGTGTTGGTTTACATAATGAATGTCTGAATCAATCAGTGTTTATCAGAGGCACATTTTACCCAGAATCCTTCGCGATCTGTCTGTATTTGTTACAAAACCTCAGAATTAGTGCATTAATCAACAATAAAAGATATGTGTTATATTTTAACTTTGTACCAATGACAGAATTGACATTAATGGAGTTATTCTATCAGTATTAATGTTATTTATAAATCAAAACCATAAGTCAGCATGGCTCTGCATGACCGGAGCATTGTGATTGGGTAGAGAGCTTGCATCTGTGCTGGAAGCCATGTAGTAAACAAGAGCTTCCAGCAGGGGGCAAGATATTCAAAGACAGAAGTGTGATCTCATTGTTTGGGTCTGTTGTAGCTTTTGATGCTACCAGAAGCGATCGTGGTGTTAAAACTCCATCCATCCGTCCATCCATTTTCTTCCGGTTTATCCGGAGTTGGGTCGCGGGGGCAGCAGCTCAAGCAAAGCCACCCCGACCTCCCAATCCAAGCTTGGACCACTCCTTCCACAAGGCGTGCTCACAGGCGAATGACGTCACCGACAGGCCTGGAAAAACTCATGCATGCGCACGAGGGTTCAAGCATGTCTGACGTAAAAACATATGAATGAAATCCATATAGTTTAAAAAAAAAATAAAAAGGACCGTTAATTTATGGACAGATCACGTAGATGGTAAATAATGTTGAGATTATTAATTTCACTTTTGCACAAAAAATAAATAGTAATTTTGGTATTTTGGTAATGACTTTATGTTATAATGTTATAATAATAATAATGGTATGTTGCAAATTTGCGACAACAGGCATACTGGTCAATTTGGTATGTTGCATATTTGAGTCAAATATTGTAGCATATATGCGACGATAGGCGTTAAGGGGTTAAGATGCGTGGAATTTAACAAACACAAATATAATAACATGTATAAACCCAGAGAATATATTCACGAGAGTTTTAGGCACTAGAGTTTAATGCTGTTATCCGTGGAGCCTGAACAGTGTCTGAAATGCATTTGTCCTGTCGTGAACATCTGAGATTACCCTATGCTACCCATAATGCATTGCTGCTTGGCACAGCGTGTGCTCACAAAACCTTAGAAATTAGCACATTACTTTAAAACAAAAACATATATGTGATATTTTCACTTTATAAACTTCAGACATGACAGTAATTTTAAATAACTTGTCCAAAATGAGTAGGTTAAAATTTGAACCATAAGTTAAAATGTATGCCTCTGGATGACTTGGTGATATTGGGACTATATCAGTTTTTTTGGTCAGTTCTCCTTTGTTTACAAAGGTTAGAGTGGCTTATTCTGAAAACAGCTCTCTTCTCTTTGCAAAGGGGAGAACAATATACCTATTTAGGAAACTTTTACAGGTAGGTCTCAAAATGTTTTTCACTGTTCAGCTTGGTTAGTCCGTTGATGGTTTCTAAATTTATCTAAAAAGATAATCCCATAATGAAAACATTATCTTTGATAATTATCTGTTATCGTATTATCGGAAGTGTGCCCACCACTGGTTATCTGGATCAGAGGACAGAAAGTTGAGGTCCTTCTCCAAAACTTTAATGACAATGTAGAAATTTTCTTACATTTTTTTACTTTTTTTTTCTCCTTTGCAATTTCGTAATATGCCCAACTTTGGGTGAATTTCATGGTTTTCCTGACCTAAAGTTGGTATTTTGTTAAAATTTTCTTGAATACCATCTTGTTATTTCAAATCAGAAAACATGAAATTCTGGAATATGCTCAATTTTGGGTGAATTTCATAGTTTTCCTGACCTAAAGTTGATATTTTTCCCCAAATTCAAATGTCAAAATTCTGCATAAAGAACAGAGCTTTGATGAATCAAAAACCCAGCAGAATTAAAATTCATCAAAAACTAGAAGAAAGAAGCATTTTGGGTGAATTGTATTTTTTTCAAACTCGTCTCTTTACAACATTTTGTTATGTGAGGACAAATTTCAAACAATCTGCTAACTGCTAATTATCAGAATGTTTTTATTATCGGATTTCAGATAACTTTGAAAACCATCATTGGACCAATTATCTTCTGATAAGTTTTGGTCCGATAATTTTTAGACCGCTAACATATTTTTGCAGACGTGGTAAACAAAGCTTAACAGTTGCAAACATTTATTAAATCTAAAATCAGTTGAGTACTTACCTGGTAAATGTTTTGTTGTAGATGCACACTTCTATTCTCTGCAAACAGAAGAAAGCTGGTTCCAGAAGAAACCGCTCTGTCCTCTGCAGGCAAAGGAGAACTGGTCACATAAAAGTAAAAAAAGAAAAAAAACCTCATTTCTTTTGATTCCATACTGATACACTGGTAATATCACCCAAGTCATCCAGAGGCATACAGTTTTAACTTATGGTTCAAATGGTTTAACCAAACTAATTTCTGACAAATTATTTAAATTAACGTTACGTCTGAAGTTTTATGAAGTGAAAATATCAGATATGTTTTAGTTTTAAAGTAATGCACTAATTTTAAAGGTTTTAGTGTGGACATGCTGTGTCGAGAGGTGCATTATGGGTACCCTCAGTACATTCACGACAGAAGAAATGCATTTGAGATGCTCTGATCAGGCTCCACACGGACAACAGCATTAAACTCTTTGTATATTGTGCCTAAAACTCATGAAAATATTCTCTGGGTTTATAAACGTTATTGTGTTTGTACATCACAGACACGGATTATCTGGAATTTTGTTTTGGCAAGTTTTCACGGTCTCTACTGGCCAGCGTCTGGACGCCAGGAGATGGAAGTGTTCTATTTATTTTAACACCGGTTATATCAGACGGTTATTTAATTACAACTTGAATTTTTTGTTTGGAAATGTACGGAGCCCGCCTGGGGACATGGTGGTTAAATTTTTTTTGGCCCAGATTATTGCGTTCCTTTACATTATTATTGCGTCCCTCGCAATATTTTTGCATTCCCTCGCAATAACCTAATATCATATTAAAGCTCATGCATATCAGAGCTCACAGTGAGTGGAATCAGGTGCGGGGGGAGACTGAACGCATATGTTCGCGCGCAAACACACAGCAGACAGCAACAGGATTCATGAGAGGATGGTAAACAAAAAGAAAACAAACGTTCATAAGGCACATTAACAGGTGTTGCTACTTATCGTAATACCACTATACGGAGACTTAAAGCTGTGCAAGGTGGAGCAACTTACTCCCTCATCTGTTGTGAATCCTGTTGCTGTCTGCTGTGTGCATATGCGTTCAGTCTCCCCCCACCTGATTCCACTCACTGTGTGCTCTGACAGGCATGGGCAAGGAAACGCAATAATATTGCGAGGGAACACAATAATGTGGGCCAAAAAAAAAAAAAATAACCACCTTGTTCCCAGGTGGGCTCCGTACAAATGCCATTTTTTTTTAAAAAATGGCATATTTTGCAAAATCACATTTATCTGCAAACACCATCACACAACACACCTCACATTAACGTGTTGGTTACATAACCAATCAGTGTTAGCGGAGGCACATTTTACCCAGAATGCCATCTGTCTGTGTTTGTTACAAAACTTCAGAATTAGTGCATTATTCAACATTAAAAGATATATATCTTAACTTTGCACAAATGACAGAAATGACATTAATGGAGTTATTCTATCAGTATTCATTTTATTTATACACCAAACCATAACTCAGCATTGCTTTATTTTCCAAGACCTCTGCCTGACGGTAGTGTTGTGATTGAGTAGAGTTGAGCTTTGTGGCTTCTCTCAGCTGTTTGTGCTTGAAACTATGTAGTAAACTGGAGCTTCCAGCAGGGGGCAGGACACTCTAAGATAGAAGTGCTGACTCATTGTTTGGGTCTGTGGTCACCTTTGATGCTTTCAGAAGCGATCGTGGTGTTAAACTTAAAATCAGCTTGTTAGTAGTTGCAAGTGTACCGGAGACAATACTGGAATTTATCAGTCATCTGTTCTCTGTAACTTCCGATGCCCACCACTGCTTTTCAGTTAGCTGATTATCTGTTATCGAAGCTAACTTTTTGGTTAGCTGTGCCCACCACTGAATGAGCCCCAGACTCGGGGTCTATGGTTACCCTAAACATTGCTGCCATTGTTTCTGAGGGCTCTCTTCAAGAAGGTGACCGTTCACCTCATGGGCACTTTGGTGACCAGGGTTTACTGTGAGGTACTTCTTCAGGTTCTTCTTCATAAGCCCTGTTGCCCCACCACAACTGGTATTATATCTTTCAATGACCATATTATTTGTAGGTCATATTTAAGGTCATGTAATTTCATGATCTTTCCCCTTTCAGCTCGATTCAGCTGTCACCACTGATGGTTTGACCTCTGACCTTACAGGTATAGCAGTGGAAATCATGAACCGGTTCTAGTTAATAACCAGAGCTCATCCAGGTTTATTCTCCCAACTATTTCCCCGCACTATGCAGGCGAGGAAAATTATGAGATACCCCAAATAAAATTCTTCACCAATGGCTGAAACAATTCTTAAATACTGCAGGGCTGTGAAAGGATTGTGAAATCCAAGGAAAATTTGCAGAGGGTCTGGGGGGCGAGGTACTGCTCCCCAGGAGCCAGGGTCTAGGGCCCTGTGGGGACCCAGAATTAATTTTTTATCTAATGACACTTTTTCAGCATCTCCTGGAAGAATAAATCTCAAAATTAGTGGATATTTAAATGATCCTCATTCAACCTTTTATTTGACCTGTCAATGAATATGTTGAAAAAACAGACTATGACATGGAAGTCGGACCTGGAATGATTTTCCTTTTAATTGTAAACCAAATTATACATTAACTCAGTTAAACTACATGAAATTCATGAAGACAAAGTATTTCAAAAACCACAACTAAAGCTTGTAGAATATTTGGAAAATCATGGTAAAATATCAATAACATACCTATAGTAAAAAGTCACTTATATTCTTGTGTAAATTCCTGTAAATTCATTTAAAGCCACAGCCTTTTTTCCAATGAAAGAAAGCCAACATTAATAATAAAAAAGTCACATAATCTTTCTAAAATCCTGTTTGAACAGCACAATATTTATTTTCCAGGGAGAGAAAAATTCTTACCATGTTTTCCTGAGAGGGCACAGTTCACTTTCCCATTTCTTTTATCTTTCAGGTGTGTTGATGAAGCCAGGGACAATTCCACAGATTCTTGTCCTTATACAGTTGTGTTCAGAATAATAGTAGTGCTATGTGACTAAAAAGATTAATCCAGGTTTTGAGTATATTTCTTATTGTTACATGGAAACAAGGTACCAGTAGATTCAGTAGATTCTCACAAATCCAACAAGACCAAGCATTCATGATATACACACTCTTAAGGCTATGAAATTGGGCTATTAGTAAAAAGAAAAAAAAAAAAAAGTAGAAAAGGGGGTGTTCACAATAATACAACCCCTGGCAAAAATTATGGAATCACCGGCCTCGGAGGATGTTCATTCAGTTGTTTAATTTTGTAGAAAAAAAGCAGATCACAGACATGACACAAAACTAAAGTCATTTCAAATGGCAACTTTCTGGCTTTAAGAAACACTAAGAAATCAGGGGAAAAAAAAAAATTGTGGCAGTCAGTAGCGGTTACTTTTTTAGACCAAGCAGAGGGGGGGGGGGGGGGGGGGGGGGAAAAAAAAAATGGAATCACTCAATTCTGAGGAAAAAAAATATGGAATCATGAAAAACAAAAGAACGCTCCAACACATCACTAGTATTTTGTTGCACCACCTCTGGCTTGAAGTCTCTGAGGCATGGACTTAATGAGTGACAAACAGTACTCTTCATCAATCTGGCTCCAACTTTCTCTGATTGCTGTTGCCAGATCAGCTTTGCAGGTTGGAGCCTTGTCATGGACCATTTTCTTCAACTTCCACCAAAGATTTTCAATTGGATTAAGATACGGACTATTTGCAGGCCATGACATTGACCCTATGTGTCTTTTTGCAAGGAATGTTTTCACAGTTTTTGCTCTATGGCAAGATGCATTATCATCTTGAAAAATGATTTCATCATCCCCAAACATCCTTTCAATTGATGGGATAAGAAAAGTGTCCAAAATATGTAATGACAGCCATCTCCCCAGTGCCTTTACCTGACATGCAGCCCCATATCATCAATGACTGTGGAAATTTACATGTTCTCTTCAGGCAGTCATCTTAATAAATCTCATTGGAACGGCACCAAACAAAAGTTCCAGCATCATCACCTTGCCTAATGCAGATTCAAGATTCATCACTGAATATGACTTTCATCCAGTCATCCACAGTCCACGATTGCTTTTCCTTAGCCCATTGTAACCTTGTTTTTTTCTGTTTAGGTGTTAATGATGGCTTTCGTTTAGCTTTTCTGTATGTAAATCCCATTTC
Organism: Thalassophryne amazonica; assembly: GCF_902500255.1. Taxonomy (NCBI): domain Eukaryota; kingdom Metazoa; phylum Chordata; class Actinopteri; order Batrachoidiformes; family Batrachoididae; genus Thalassophryne; species Thalassophryne amazonica. The sequence goes on along the minus strand of NC_047120.1, from coordinate 2,482,547 downwards.
CTTTAGGCAGTTTCTTACAGTTTGGTCACAGACGTGACTCCAGTTTCCTCCCATTCGTTCCTCAATTGTTTTGCTGTGCATTTTCGATTTTTGAGACATATTGCTTTAAGTTTTCTGTCTTGACGCTTTGATGTCTTCCCTGGTCTACCAGTATGTTTGCCTTTAACAACCTTCCCATGTTGTTTGTATTTGGTCCAGAGTTTAGACACAGCTGACTGTGAACAACCAACATCTTTTGCAACATTGCGTGATGATTTACCCTTTTAAGAGTTTGATAATCCTCTCCTTTGTTTCAATTGACGTCTCTCGTGTTGGAGCCATGATTCATGTCAGTCCACTTGGTGCAACAGCTCTCCAAGGTGTGATCACTCCTTTTTAGATGCAGACTAACGAGCAGATCTGATTTGATGCAGGTGTCAGTTTTGGGGAAGAAAATTTACAGGGTGATTCCATAATTTATTCCTCAGAACTGAGTGAGTCCATATTTTTTTTCCCCTCTGCTTGGTCTAAAAAAGTAACTGTTACTGACTGCCACAATTTTTTTTCCCCTGATTTCTTATAGTTTCTTAAAGCCAGAAAGTTGCCATTTGAAATGACTTTAGTTTTGTGTCATGTCTGTGATCTGCTTTTTTTTTCTACAAAATTAAACAACTTAATGAACATCCTCCGAGGCCGGTGATTCCATAATTATTGCCAGGGGTTGTAGTAGTGTGGCATTCAGTCAGTGAGTTTGTCCATTTTGTGGAACAAACAGGTGTGAATCAGGTGTCCCCTATTTAAGGATGAAGTCAGCACCTGTTGAACATGCTTTTCTCTTTGAAAGCCTGAGGAAAATGGGACATTCAAGACATTCTTCAGAAGAACAGCGTAGTTTTAAAAGTATGAATCAACTTGAAAAAGTTGATTGGAGAGGGGAAAACATACGCAGGTGCAAAAAATTATAGGCTGTTCATCTACAATGATCTCCAATCCTTTAAAATAGCCAAAAAGCCAGACATGTGGAAAAAATGGAAAACAACCATCAAAATGGATAGAAGAATAACCAGAATGGCAAAGGCTCACCCACTGATCAGGTCCAGGATGATCATAGACTGTCTGGAGTTACCTGTAAGTGCTGTGACAGTTAGAAGACGCCTGTGTGAAGCTAATTTATTTGCAAGAATCCCCCGCAAAGTCCCTCTGTTAAATAAAAGACGTGCAGAAGAGGTTACAATTTGCCAAAGAACACATCAACTGGCCTAAAGAGAAATGGAGGAATATTTTGTGGACTGATGAGAGTAAAATTGTTCTTTTTGGGTCCAAGGGCCGCAGACAGTTTGTGAGACGACCCCCAAACTCTGAATTCAAGCCACAGTTCACAGTGAAGACAGTGAAGCATGGTGGTGCAAGCATCATGATATGGGCATGTTTCTTCTACTATGGTGTTGGGCCTATATATCACATACCAGGTATCATGGATCAGTCTGGGTACGTCAAAATACTTGAAGAGGTCATGTTGCCTTATGATGAAGAGGACATGCCCTTGAAATGGGTTTTTCAACAAGACAATGACCCCAAGCACACTAGTAAAACGAGCAAAATTTTGGTTCCAAACGAACAAAATTAATGCCTCGCAGATGTGAAGAAATCATGAAACACTGTGGTTATACAACTAAATACTAGTTTAGTGATTTCACAGGATTGCTAAAAAAGCAGTTTGAACATAATAGTTTTGAGTTTGTAGCGTCACCAGCAGATGCTACTATTATTGTGAACACCCCCTTTTCTACTTTTTTTTTACTAATAGCCCAATTTCATAGCCTTAAGAGTGTGCATATCATGAATGCTTGGTCTTGTTGGATTTGTGAGAATCTACTGGTACCTTGTTTCCCATGTAACAATAAGAAATAGACTCAAAACCTGGATTAATCTTTTTAGTCACATAGCACTATTATTCTGAACACTACTGTTAAACGTTTTCAAACCGTTTTTCTCGCGATCTTTCTGTGCGACGTCGCTCCGTGACACAGACATGCTGCACAAATCTTTTAAAAACTTGAAAGCTCTAAAAGTTTGGGATGTCCACATGCTAAGTTTAGCTTAAGCGTCGTACAGGAGCCACACAGCAACCAACCAGTCCCGCTTTACGACAACTGTCGTAACAGCTACGCTTTGAGTGGCATTTTTCCTCCGTGAAACTCCGAAGAAACTGATTTGCATCTGTAACACACAGATCAGTGTTCGCAGGCTTATAAAACTCACACGATGTCATAAAAAAGAGAACGCTTTCCGATAAGCATTTTAAAAACTCAGTGATGTTCACGATTAGAGTACATCACTAACACCCCACCCCTCCTCCCCATGATGAAATCCATGGAATCCCGCGGATCCGCAGTTTTCACAGCCCTGATACTGTCGTTTTGGTAACATTTTTTCTTGCATGTGACTTGGAAAACTGCCGAATTCTGGGCGTATTTCATGGTTTTCATGACCAAAATTTGGTATTTTGCCCAAATTCAAATTTCTGCAGTGAAGAGCAGAACTGTAATGAAACAAAATCATCAGAATTAAAATTGATCAAAAAGCATTTAGGTGAATTTTATTGTTTTCCCAAACAGAATTTAATGACAACAAAAATTCTAAATTTTGCGAGGAAGAATTGTTTACATTGTTTAGAACAGTGGTGTCCAAACTATTCCAGAAAGGACCGAGAGGGTTCAGGTTTTCTTTGTAGCCACTGACTTCAGCAGGTGATTTCACTGATGAACTCATCCCACCTGTTCAAAAGGATGTTAATCAGTGAAATCACCTGCTGAAGTCAGTGGCTACAAAGAAAACCTGCACCCTCTCTGCCCTTTCTGGAATAGTTTGGACACCACTGGTTTAGAAGAATCAAACTAAATAATCTGAATCAAAATAAAAATCAAAGAGAAGAAACTTTTTGCATTAATTTCTCCCCCCAAAATTTAGAATTTCATATTTCCACAAGGAAGAATTATGAACAGTGTTTTGATCAATCTAACAAAATCAACAGAATTAAAATCAGAACTGAAAGAGAAAAATTGTTTGTGATTTTCGCTGTTTTCATGATGGAAAAAAAAATTATCTACATTTTCAAAAACAATTCAAAATTTTAATATTTTGAGGAAGAACAACGAAGAACCATTTCCTTTGATGAAGGAAACAAAAACATGATAATCAAAATCCATCAAGAACTGAAGTTTTTAACAAACAAAAAAAATATCCATATTTTGCCCAAAACTTAAAAATTTCATCACACAGAATCAAAGTATCCCAGCATGCAGCAGGACTCCTGACACAGACGCCATTTCACACCTCGAAGACAGCAACACCTTGCTGACAGGTTAAACACCATGAACATCCAAACACAGGAGGTGATGATCTAGTGGTGAAGCGTTGGGCTTGAGACCAGAGGATCCTTGGCTCAAATCCCAGTCTGACCGGAAAATCATAAAGGGCCCTTGGGCAAGGTCCTTAATCCCTAGTTGCTCCTGGTGTGTAGTGAGCACCTTGCATTGCAACACCCTGACATCAGTGTTTGTGTGAATGTGAGGCACATCCAGTCCAAATTCCATACCAGTGTCTTTTGAGAACTTATGGACAGTTTCCACGAGCTGACTGAGTCCTCCTTTTGTGTGGCTTAGATTTTCAAATCGTCCATGAACAGCAGATGGTTCACAAGTTTTTGGTTTTTCATTCCTCTGTCTTTACTTAAGTCATATCCAATGTCATGCTCCTTCAGGGTTTTGCTGAGCGGGTCCATGATTAAGCAGAATAAAAGTGGTGAGAGTCTGTCTCCCTGAAATATCCCTCTCTGAACTCGTACGTCTGGGATTATTATTTGTCCCTCTGTGTGGTTCAGGGTGATGGTGGTGTTCCACTTGTTCATTTATGCTCTTAGGAAAGATCTTATTTCCTCATTGATGTTGTAGAGTTCTAAGCACCTCATGATCCAGGAGTGTGGTACACTGTCAAATGCCATTTTGTAGTCAATCCAAGCCATGTTGAGGTTTCTCCTTTTTTTGCAGTCCTCCAGGATAGTTTGTCTATCAATGACTGGTCTTGAGTAGGGATGGGTATTGATGAGATTTTATCGATCCGATTCCTTATCGATTCCCTTATCGATACCTCTTGTGAATTTTTTGTCAACTAAAAGTAGGCTTTACAGGTTTTCTATGTCAACAAAATTTTAAATTTGTCACTGGATTCTTGAGCTCTAGACATAAATAAAAATCAACAAAATCTGTAGATTTGTTAAAAGCATTTCCTTTCAGACATTTTGGCATGAATATCTCTCCGTACCTCTGAGCTGAACTCAGCTGGCTGCTGCACGTCAGCGCAGGACATCTCATTTTGGGAGGAAAAAACGTTTTGATCGATTGTAGTTCGTTTGTATTACAACATTTGGAAAGAGGTGTCATTTGATTTAAACTGCGTTTTGATTTGAAGTTATTAATTCCGACTGGACTCTATCGTTCTAACTTGACTCGGCAGAGAGCCGCGCAGAGTTTGGAGCTGTGTGAACAGAACGGAGGACAATTCTCGTTTGTTTCTCACAACAAGACAGGAGTCCCAGTTAGTGACACTAATCTGCACAAAAGTGACTCACAATTGACATATTCAGGGATGAAAGTGGCGAAGAAAAAAAAAAAAGCTGAAACCTAAAATTACCCCCCCAACATCACCCGCACAAAAATGTTTGAATTCTAGAAGTTCTGAAATGCAATCTGGGACTATTCCAGAAAATAAACTGCAGTGAGTGCAGCATCCATTCAGTGAGAAAAAAAAAAAAACTTTCCTTATTCAAATTCATTCCAGTAGTATTCTGCTCTTACTAGAATGCAGCAGTTTTCCAGCTTGGCAGATAGTTCTGGAGGAAATCACTGAAGAAATTAACAAACTGAAAATATGGTTTGACCGAAACAAATTGTCATTAAACTTAAATAAAACAGGGATGAAGTGAAGCTGTAAGAGTCACTGGGTGTTCACAGGAAACACTTATTTATTTCTATATTTATTTATTTATTTTCATTGTTAGGTGGTTTTATCTTTTCTGTTGTGTTTTGTTTCATCAAGTTTTTTCTCTTTCTCTAAAATTGTATTGTAGCATTATTAGTTATTGTTGCTTTTTATTAATATATGAAAAAAAATTGACTTTTACAACAACGAACGCTGAGCCATTAATTATACAGAAAACATGCACACAAGCATGCTGAGATGCGAACAGCTTAATGCTAACTTTAACATTGAAAAAGCCATAGACATGCTAGCACGTTAGCATTGGTCCCCTTTTTAAATTATAAAATACATCCATCAACTGTTTCGGAAGACCGTAACAGGTCAGTTTAACATAAAAAAGGAAAATATTACTCACAGTCATATGGTCTTTAGGATTTTAGCAGGGAAAAATTAAGATAAAGCAAAATAAAACAATGAATCAATGAAGCAGTAATCGAAACACTGCTTCGATCTGCAAATTACTGCTTTGATTGGTTCAAGGTTCAAAGCAAAGCCGCGCTGCAGAAAAGTTGTTTACAGACCCGCTGCAGGGTTTGTAATCAATGTAGAGAAATTATCATTTTCCTGACAAATGTCCCCAAAAACAACGGCCACTCTGAAGGACCGATAAGGGAATCGTTAAGTTATTGATGTTGGTGGATCGAATAATTTCGTTACGATACCCATCCCTCATCTTCAGTTACTTATCTTTTTCTGAAGCGACCTTTCTGTTCATCTTCCAGGTAGCCATCAGTGTCCAGATGTTCATAAATGGCATCAGCTATGAGCTATGATTCCTGTCAGCCAAATATTTGTATGTTGTTGTTCGGCAGCGGATGGGTCTGGTTAGCTGTGTTTCCTTGGTCTTTTGGACCTGTATGAATTATCATGTGTCTGTTCAGGCGGCACTTATGTCCAAATCTTTGGCCACATTCAGAACAGCCAAATTGTTTTTGTCCTGAGTGAATTATCATGTGTTTTTTCAGGTTGCCCTTTTCACTAAATCTGCGACCACATTCAGAACAGACAAAATGTTTGTGTCCTGTGTGAATTATCATGTGTCTTTTCAGGTTGCTCTTAGCTCCAAATCTATGACCACATTCAGAACAGTCAAATTGTTTTTGTCCTGTGTGAATTATCATGTGTCTTTTCAGGGTGCACTTATCTCCAAATCTGCGATCACATTCAGAACAACCAAATTGTTTGTGTCCTGTGTGAATTGTGTGTTTTTTCAGGTCGCCCTTTTGTCCAAATCTTTGACCACATTCAGAACACACATATTGTTTTTGTGTTGTATGAATTATCATGTGCCTTTTCAGGTTGCTCTCATCTCCAAATTTGCGACCACATTCAGAACAGCCAAATTGTTTTTGTCCTGTGTGAATTATCATGTGTCTTTTCAGGGGGCCCCTTTCTCTAAATTTGTAACCACATTCAGAACAGACAAAGTGTTTGTGTCCTGTGTGAATTATGTGTTTTTGCAGGTCGCCCTTTTGTCCAAATCTTTGACCACATTCAGAACACGCAAATTGTTTGTGTCCTGTGTGAATTATGTGTTTTTGCAGGTCGCCCTTTTGTCCAAATCTTTGACCACATTCAGAACACACAAATTGTTTGTGTCCTGTGTGAATTATCATGTGTCTTTTCAGGTTGCTCTTTCGTACAAATCTGCGACCACATTTAGAACAGTCAAGTGGTTTCTTTCCTGTCTGAATTCTCTTCTGTTTCTGTGTTTTACTCCCATCACAACAGCTCAATGGTTTCACGCTTGCTTGCCTCCTCTTGTATTGCTCTGAACTATTCATGGGTCCAGATGCTTGAGAATATCCATTAGCTTCTGCCTTCAGTGTTCTGTGTACAGATGAGCTGCTGGCTACAGGCTCAGTCTCTGTGCTCTCATCACTTGGGCTTTGATGAAGCTGTGATGACTCTGGTTTTTCATCATCATTTTCACTCTTCACAGGGACAGTGAAACCAAACTTGGTGAGATCTGCCTCCTCCAGCTGCTGAAGCTGCTCTCCCTGCTGACTTATCCACAGCTTCTCTTCTTCTTTAATGTCCTCCTGGTCAACACTCAGATTCCATTCCTGGTGTTCAGGGAGAGTTTCTTCTTTAATCACCAACAACGGCTGCATGTCTGTAAAGAAACAAATTAAGAATAAATGTTAGAACAACACATTAAAATAAAGTATCAGAGTGGTGAGTTTGACCTGATGACAGTAAGTTTTTGCACTGACAGAACTGATTAAGTGGAAATGTATAGCAGGACCCGGTTTCATTAAACAGTCTCATCTTTAAGTCTCCTAAACTTACTTAATCGACTAAAGCCTCGGTCACACGGCACTAATGAAGGACACTGAAGTCCAAACAAAACAAGAAATCTGGACTGACCTTAACTTTCGGGGACATCGTTTAACCGTCGTCCAGCATAAACAATAGCGGTAAGATCATTTTATTAACTACAACCCCTGGCAAAAATTATGGAATTACCAGCCTTGGAGGATGTTCATTCAGTTGTTTAATTTTTCTCATACAAAATGGGAGCAAAACCAAAAAGTGTTGCGTTTATATTTTTGTTGAGTGTATATATACATCCATACACCTACATACCCACAAATATGTACACATACACACATACAACCCGTGGCAAAAATTATGGAATCACCGGCCTCAGAGGATGTTCATTCAGTTGTTTAATTTTGTAGAAAAAAAGCAGATCACAGACATGACACAAAACTAAAGTCATTTCAAATGGCAACTTTCTGGCTTTAAGAAACACTATAAGAAATCAAGAAAAAAAGATTGTGGCAGTCAGTAACGGTTACCTTTTTAGACCAAGCAGAGGAAAAAAATATGGAATCACTCAATTCTGAGGAAAAAATTATGGAATCACCCTGTAAATTTTCATCCCCAAAACTAACACCTGTATCATATCAGATCTGCTCGTTAGTCTGCATCTAAAAAGGAGTGAACACACCTTGGAGAGCTGTTGCACCAAGTGGACTGACATGAATCATGGCTCCAACACGAGAGATGTCAATTGAAACAAAGGAGAGGATTATCAAACTCTTAAAAGAGGGTAAATCATCATGCAATGTTGCAAAAGGTGTTGGTTGTTCACAGTCAGCTGTGTCTAAACTCTGGAACAAATACAAACAACATGGGAAGGTTGTTAAAGGCAAACATAACGGTAGACCAAGGAAGACATCAAAGCGTCAAGACAGAAAACTTAAAGCAATATGTCTCAAAATCGAAAATGCACAACAAAACAAATGAGGGACGAATGGGAGGAAACTGGAGTCAACATCTGTGACCAAACTGTAAGAAACCGGCCTCAAGAAGCGGCCTCACGACTGTTGCTGGCACAAAACGCCTCCAATGAATGAGTTATGTTTACTTCTGGGCTGGTCGTCCGCTACAACCATAGCTGAGTTTACCACATCAGAGGAGAAGCACTCCTGGAAAAAGGAACCTGGAGAGAAAGCTCTCCTTTTGGAGGCATATGAGCAACACAGGGGTGCTCTTGAGTGTTTCAAAGGAACATCGGCCCTAGCTGCCAACAGATAGGGCTGTCACAATTATTACAATATTCGCCAATCGCGATTATTTTTCATATTCGCGATTACCACAAATTATTTATTTTATTCACAAAGCTAAAACGACTCAGAATCTGATGTCATTGTGCTGCAGCCTCGCTCACTCTGTTTCGCTCTCGTCTTAAGGCAGGACAATAACATGGAGGCTGAGGAGTGATCCGTCCTGCCGTTTGGATAAGACGGCCAATTAAAACAGTGACCGTCTTCTTCAAAGCTGTTTAAAATGTGGAGTTTACAGAAGGAGCTGGGAGGAGCTGTTGGTGTGTGTCTCTGTGTGTGTGTGTGCATGTGGAGTCAGGCTGCAGACTGCGAGGGAGTGGGTGGGTGAGGGAGATTCCTGAATGGAGGCACGACATGCTGCTGAACTATCAGTGCACAGCGAGCGCGGAGCAGACAGAGGATTTTAACCCAAGCGAACATGTTAAAAAAACAAAACCAAACTGTGGAGCTGCTTGTACTTCTCTCTGAACTTTCTCTCCCTGTGTGATTCTGGCCGTTACAGCCTGTTCACACCATGTGCGCGTCGTACACTGAATTTATGAGATCATGAGATGAAATTTGATGCAGCAAAGCTCCAAATTATTCAGACATTTCCCTGAGGGGGGTGGACCACTGCTCACTCAAAGCCTGCTCACAAGCCAATGACGCAACCGAGAGGCATGAAAAAACTCACGCATGCGCACGAAGGTTCAAGCTTGGCTGATGCAATCACACGTGATTCAAATCCATATAGTTTTTGAAAAAAATAAAAAGGTCCATTACTTTTTGGACAGACCTCGTATTTGTTCAATCTAGAGCTTAATGTAGTGTTTAAGCACAAAACGTGACTGATGAGAAACAATTTCAGATTTGTGGTGGAATTTCAATTTCACCACAAATCAGAAGATAAAAATAAAAATGTTGTACTATTCAGTTTCTCCACTCACAGAAGCCAAACTTTTCAGCCAAAATTATTACACAGTTGTGTTGCCTTGTACGATACTAGAATATAAGAGGGGGGGGGGGGGGGGGGGGAGAGAGACTATATTCATCAATCGCAATTATTTGTCTGACAGTTTTGTTGACTAAAATAAGATTAGCCTCCTCTGTAGCAGGCTCAAGTCTAATGCTGCGTTTACACATAACGACAAGTCACGAATGCCACGAAGTACACATTCTTGGCCGTTGATCACCAATGTGATGATTCGGGGCAGAGGTGTCAGGCGTCCTCAGGAACTGCTGCAACCTGTTACCACACGTTACAATTAATGGCACATGTTGCTGGAGAATAATCAGGAACCATTACACACAGTCAAGAATAATGTTCCGCGTTATTGCGCGTAACAGCGCATCGTTAACTTCTGTCACGTTGTGAAAGAGGTGAATTGTCTCCACACACACACACCCATATTCATCCAACCGAATTCAGATTGCTCCAGTTTTTCAGAAGAACTTTGTGACTGCATGCGTAGTTGGGCTCTGTGCCATGGAGTGGTGGAGAGAGGAGGACACGGACAGAGTCAGATGTGTGGCTTCATGCGGCTCTGGTCTCACGCGTTTTCCCAAACATCAGGCACATGGAGCAGGTGAACACCTGCAGGAGCGCTGAAGAGCACTGAAATGAGACTTTTAGGCGACTTGGTGTCAGCAATCAAACTGAATGCGGTGCAGCAGAGTTTAATTGTGCACGCGCTTCTTCCTCTGCCGGACTGGAGGAGGTGCAGAGATGTCTGGCTGCACGTGAGTCTCCTCTCGCTCCTCCGGTTCCTCTGGTTGCTCAGACTCCTTCTCCCGCTCATCGGTTACAACAGCAGGTGAAACACCTGCAGGAGCGTCCTGAGGAGCTTCAGCAGGAACTGTGGAACGACACTTGGCTGACTCCGCGTCACTGTTCCTCTTCTACATACTGCATCAAACTGAACGCCGTGGAGCCAAGTTTAATTATGCGCACGTGTCAGAAAACTGATTCGTCATGGCGTGCAGTGAAATGTAACGCCGCATTACAAGTCGTGTCAAAACTTGACAGTTTCCGTGTCACTTCGTAATAACGAGTGACAGTTTGGACTCCAAGAACCATCACAGGAACCACTACGAACGTTGTCACGTTCTGTTAAGGATCACTACTCATCAAGATGGATCAATACGCTCAGTTGTGACCTCCACGGTTTGAGACAAAATGAGGGTGGTGTGTGACATTCGTGGAATATTTTTTGACAGGCAAAAACATGCTCCACGAATATCAAGAATATCACGCAACAACACACACTATTAAAAACCTATTCAGATGCGTTAAGTCACGTTAAGAATATCAGGAATGTGTCACGAATGACAGAAAAATGACATTGGTAACGCGTCTTGCTTATGTGTAAACGCACCTTAAGCACTTTGTGCAATGACTAACGTTAAATGAATAGCTGACTGAGTTTAGTCAACAAAACAAAATTACGCTCCTTCATGAAACTGGGCCAAGGAGGATTTATTTTACATTTCACACATACTTTAGCTGGACTCTAACGTAATGTCAAAACTCAACTATGACATGAACACATCAACAGTGACATTACAACTCAGTGAAAAATATGCCTGAGTGTTGCTGACCTCAAACACAATGCGAATGGAACTTCATTTCCACAGCACATTTTGCCATCTGATAAACGTGTTCAAAGAGCTTTACAGTGATGTCTCACATGCACCGCTTCACACTCATGAAGTCGGAGCAATTTGGTGTTTAACAGCCTTTGTACTTTTCAGATCTTACAGGGAAACAAGGATCCTCTGCTGTCAAACCCGTGGCTTTAAACTCTTGACCTTGGTTTTCAAAAATTATGTAGATTGTGGGGGGCGGGGGTGCTACAGAAAAGCTTTGATGGTGTGCATAAAAATATTGGAAACAAACAAAGGTTTAAGGATGATTTATTTCACACATGGAAGTTGCAATCAGAAATATTGGTCCACTGTGGGCTCACCACCCACCGGGGGAGCCACTGGTGTTGGGTACGCTACCCATTGGTTGCAGTGAAAGTAGAGGACCTCGGTGGACCAGACCTAGGTGGCAAGGGCTCACTCTGGAGGAACGTCACCTCCCTGTGGAGGAAGGAGCTGGAGATTGGATGGGAGGTGGAGCGAAACGAGTTACATCTGGTGGGCCTCTCCTCCATGCACAGCCTCAGCTCCTGAACCACTCTCCTTGATAGGGGTTGGGCCTTATTCTTCTCTGGAGTTGCCCAGGGTGTGAGGTGCTGGGCAGGTGTGGGGATACTCACGAGTCCTTTGATGAGCACAGCTACGTTGGAGTTTACCACAGTACATGAAAAGGTTGCCTCTCTGCTCCTTTGGGTGGCCAGGGGGAAACTCTGAATGTTGTTTGTGCGTATGCACCCAACAGCAGTTTGGAGTACTCGGCCTTCTTGAAGTCCCTGAATGGAGTCCTGTATGGGGCTCCCGTGGGGTACTACATTGTTTTGCTGGGGGACTTCAACACACATGTGGGCAATGACAGAGAGCTGTGACCTGGGAGGAACGGCCTCCCCAATCTAAACCCAAACGGTCGTTTGTGAATTGACATCTGTGCTCGTCATGGACTTTCCATAACATACACAATGTTTGAACATAAAGATGCTCCTGAGTGTACATGGTACCAGAGCACTCTAGGCCGAAGATTAATGATCAATTTTGTGATCGTCTCATCTGTTCTGAGGCTGCATGTTCTGGACATTCAGGTGAAGAGAGGGGCAGAGGTGTCAACTGTTCACCATCTGGTGGTGAGTTGGAGGACTTTGGACAGACTTTTCTAGCATCCCTGTGGAGGTTGGGGGCATTGAACCAGAATGGGCAATGTTCAAACCTTCCACTGCTGAAGCTGCAGCAGGGAGCTGTGGCCTGAAGGTCTTAGGTGCCTCAGGGGGTGGCAACCCTCGAACACCATGGTGAACACCTGTGATCAGGGAAGCCGTCCAAGTGAAGGAGGAGTCCTTCCGGGATATGTTATCTCTGAGGGCTCTGAAGGCAGTTGCAAGGTACCAACAGGCCCAAAGGCTGACAGCCTCTGCTGTGGAAGGACTTCAGAGCAACCATGGAAGACTTTCAGTTGGCACCAAGGTGCTTCTGTCGGAATGTGAGGCACCTCAGGAGGGGAAAACAGGGAACCATCCAAGCTGTCCACAGTAAGGATGGGACTCTGTTGACCTCAACTGAGGATGTAATCTGCCGCTGGAAGGAACAATGAGGAACTCTTGCATCAGAGCACCCTCTATAGTCGGGGCAGAGCTGGAATTTCCCTGGTGAAGACAATGAGGTACTCAAACAACTCTGCAGTGGCAATGCCCTGGGGGTTGATAAGATCTGTCCAGAAATGCTGACGGCCTTGGGTATGGAGGAACTATCTATGGATGAGATGTCTCTTCAACATTGTGTTGAGGTCTGAGACAGTGCCTAAGGAGTGGCAAATTGGGGTGGTGGTCCCCATATTTAATAAAGGGGACCAGAGAGGGTGCACCAATTCCAGGGGCATCACACTACTCAGCCTTCCTGGTAAAGTCTCCTCCAGGATGCTGGAAAGGAGGGTTCAGCTGGTAGTGGAACCTCTGATTGAAGAGGAACAATGCGGGTTTGGGATCCAGGCATACTCCAGGATCCTGGAGGGTGCCTGGGAGTATGCCCATCCAGTCTATATGTGTTTTGTCAGCATAGCATTCACTGCTATGCTGACGACACACAACTTTACCTCACCATTTCTCCTTGTCCCCCCTCGGTCACAGTCTCCCGCCTCAGCTCCTGCCTGGAGGAGATAGAGGCGTGGATGAGTCAAAACGTCCTGCAGCTAAATGGCTCCAAAACAGAAGCCATCCAAACTGGTACCCCCCATCAACTCAGCTCTTCCCCAATTACCTCTTTCATTTTTTGGACACAACATTCCCCTCTCCCCTGACAAATCTGGGGGTCAAATTTGACCAGCACTGTCTAGCCATGCCCAGGACACGGCTCAAGACCATGGGTGATTGGGCCTTCTCAGTGGCTGCTCCCCGTCTATGGAACGCCCTCCCAGACCATCTCAGGGCTCCACAGACGGTGGATGCTTTAAAAAAGAACTCAAAACCTGCCTTTTTACTCTGGCTTTTAGCTAAATAATTGCTACTGTTTTATCTCTCTTATTTTAATTTATTGCTACTGTTTTATTGTTTTTACATTGATTTATAGTCTTTTGTGTTCTTGTTTTATACTGTAGCACTTTGGGATTTGGTGTCAAATGTAAAGTGCATTATAAATAAAATTTATTATTATTATTAGCCCTGCCTCTTGAAGCTCAGCTGCTCATAATTAATGACGTGTAGTTGTTAACAGGGTCATTTAATATACTTTTTTGTTCTTGCTGAATCATTAATGGTATTTATTTTCATTGCTAGCAGAATGCTGAAGAGATGAAAGATGGCTGTGGTGAACGCATGAAAAGACATGCAGAGGACTTCGCCGAAAAAGTGCTGATGTTAAACTCTTCTGCCATTTCTGTGGTAGTTAGACGACGTCCCGGATCAACAAAGCATTTACTTTGGAAATGAACGGCACATTCCACTGTTACAGGAGTTTTTGTCATGAAAAGACGTGCGGAGGACTTCGCGCATCGGGACGGAGGGGCAGGGCACAGAACAAAAAGCAACGCCGTGATGAAGCCTCACAGGACATGTTGTGGCATGTCCAGCTCATCCACAATTTCTTGGATAGTCACACGACTGAAAAGCCACCGAAAGCCGTCTGAATTTTCCTAATGGTGCAAGAGCTGGGCATGTTAGGGCATGTCCTGTGAGACCAACACGGAGGTGCTTTCGTCCCGCGCCATGAGCGGCTCCGTGGTGAATTTTTCTGCTCCTCTTTCCATGACGTCCCGAATCAACAAAGCGTTCACTTTAGAAATGATCTGGTCGTTTGAGCCTGTCGATCGCCGCTCGGTGCGCGGCGCATCATCCGCCGCTGTGGGCTGTCTTTAATCCAGTTGTAATTGTCCTTAATCTGTGTGATCCCATAAGATCTTCACCGAAAGCCATCTGAATTTTCCAAATGGTTTCCACCTGGCTGTCTCTCACACTTTCTGAAAAAATTTTGATGAAGCAAAGCGGCAGTCGATCAGCCAATTTCCTGACAATGAAAATCCAACGAGGGGGCTGGACCACTCCTCCCATAAAGCCTGCTCACAGGCGAATGACGCAACCGACAGGCGTGAAAAAACTCACGCATGCGCACGAAGGTTCAAGCTTGGCTGATGCAATCACACATGATTCAAATCCATATAGTTTTTGCAAAAAATGAAAAGGTCGGATAGTTTTCTAACAGACCTCGTATTATTTTTTCAACAGTTAAAACTTGACTGAAGTCCTCTGCTCTGTTTCCAGTCATCACTGTCATCAGTCTCAGTTCCAGAACTGTCTGAACTCCTGCCACTGGTATCTGGTTGTAAAAGACTGTTTGAACCAGAGTTGCTGGCTGGTTGTGGTCCTCCATCGTCCTCTCCATCAGCTTCTGCTGTCAGTGTTCAATTAAGTTTTATGTGGTCAGAGGGACAATGTACATTAATGAAGGTTTTGTTTTAAAAAGAAATAAAAATAAGAATGTAAATGTACACAATTGCAGCCATAGGCTGATTTCCATTGTCACCGCCCCTGCCAGATGGTACAGGCAAATTCCTAAAATAATAAAACAAAAAACATAAAATCATTAAAAAAAAAAACACACAAAATTATATTAAACAGCAGTACACTCAACAACGCTGCTATAACCCCTGGCAAAAATTATGGAATCACCGGCATCGGAGGATGTTCATTCAGTTGTTTAATTTTGTAGAAAAAAGCAGATCACAGACATGACACAAAACTAAAGTCATTTCAAATGGCGACTTTCTGGCTTTAAGAAACACTATAAGAAATCAGGGAAAAAATTGTGGCAGTCAGTAACGGTTACTTTTTTAGACCAAGCAGAGGGAAAAAAATATGGAATCACTCAATTCTGAGTAAAAAATTATGTAATCACCCTGTAAATTTTCTTCCCCAAAACTAACACCTGCATCAAATCAGATCTGCTCGTTAGTCTGCATCTAAAAAGGAGTGAACACACCTTGGACAGCTGTTGCACCAAGTGGACTGACATGAATCAGTCAACTGAAACAAAGGAGAGGATTATCAAAACTCTTAAAAGACGGTAAATCTTCACGCAGTTTTGCAAAAGGTGTTGGTTGTTCACAGTCAGCTGTGTCTAAACTCTGGAACAAATACAAACAACATGGGAAGGTTGTTAAAGGCAAACATACTGGTAGACCAAGGAAGACATCAAAGCATCAAGACAGAAAACTTAAAGCAATACGTCTCAAAAATCGAAAATGCACAACAAAACAAATGAGGAATGAATGGGAGGAAACTGGATTCAACATCTGTGACCGAACTGTAAGAAACCGCCTAAAGGAAATGGGATTTACATACAGAAAAGCTGAACGAAAGCCATCATTAACACCTAAACAGAAAAAAACAAGGTTACAATGGGCTAAGGAAAAGCAATCGTGGACTGTGGATGACTGGATGAAAGTCATATTCAGTGATGAATCTCGAATCTGCATTGGGCAAAGTGATGATGCTGGAACTTTTGTTTGGTGCTGTTCCAATGAGATTTATAAAGATGACTGCCTGAAGAGAACATGTAAATTTCCACAGTCATTGATGATATGGGGCTGCATGTCAGGTAAAGGCACTGGGGAGATGGCTGTCATTACATCATCAATAAATGCACAAGTTTACGTTGCTATTTTGGACACTTTTCTTATCCCATCAATTGAAAGGATGTTTGGGGATGATGAAATCATTTTTCAAGATGATAATGCATCTTGCCATAGAACAAAAACTGCGAAAACATTCCTTGCAAAAAGACACATAGGGTCAATGTCATGGCCTGCAAATAGTCCGGATCTTAATCCAATTGAAAATCTTTGGTGGAAGTTGAAGAAAAGGGTCCATGACAAGGCTCCAACCTGCAAAGCTGATCTGGCAACAGCAATCAGAGAAAGGTGGAGCCAGATTGATGAAGAGTACTGTTCAAAAAAGACCTAGAATTCACAGAAAACTTTAAGCAAGATGAAAATTACTGTGGAGCCAAATAATTTATTCCCCCCAGAGCTGAGAGAAAAAAACAAAAAAACAAAAAACTACAACCAAAGAGGTTATTATTATATAAGTATTAGAGTCCGCACTCCCAATGCTGCCTACTAAATGTGAACGTCCCTTCATGGACAGCAACATGACGCCTCCTCACCGGGCAAAATACTGACGAAGTTCTCGGCTGTTAATGCATTTTCAATTGGGATTCACAACTGAACAAACTCAGAAAGACGTTCACAAAATATGTGTTAAAAATGTCATTCTGACCTGGATATCATGCCAGTAAAATTAATTAAAATTAAACCATGTCAAAAGTATTAAACTTACTCTGACACCTATACATTCCCAAATATTAGTGTTCGGGAAAGTGACACGGATCTGCGCTGTTAAGCTGCTGAGCTGCTGCTGCTATGTTCAGCGCGGCTCCTAAAACCATTAAAATACACATATTTTTACACAATTATCCTTTATTGACAGAGTTTCATTCATGAAGTCAGTGGCATGTGTGTGTGTGTGCGTGCGCGCGCGCACATCTCTGAAAATATCAACTAGACATAAGTGAAGATTTAATGTTCCGTGTCCTCAGACGACACAGGAACGGGCAGGAAACATACACCTGTTTATCAACCAAATGTCACGGACAAAGTGACAACAACAACATAACCACTTATGGAAGGAAATGTTGCCTCAATTCTTCCTCGGTTTGTGGCTTTGCCAGCATGAGCAGCTTTCCAGCATATTCCACCTGTTTCTTGACAAGACAAATTGCCTCCTGACTTGCCCAGAATTAAAATGGTGACCACGCTTCCTTGCCAGGACACGGCTCAGTGTGAACTCTAGTTCTCATATACAACATCTTTGCCTACAACACACCAGCTGGTAATTTATTGTCTTTTTAAGGAATGACAGTCTGTTTGTCCACTCAGCCATTTCTGTCAAAGGTAGAAGTTTTGGTTGAGAATCCTCATCGTTTAACTACAACACTGAACAGACTGGGACAGAGTTTCTCTCAAGCCAAATTCAAACCATTTTATTTCAGTCCCAGATCATTTTATTATACAGATATACTTTATATTTTTATAGTGCTGAATGCTGCCACTTTTGTCCTCATTGAATAGAGGCTGACCAAGTTACATCTGCTGCTGTCTAGTGGTCAAAGCATTCTGGGGAAAAAGGTTGCCATACCCCGCTATACGCAATCACGCACCTACAACACACAAGCTGGCAATTTATTGTCGTTTTAAGGAATGGGGTCATTCTGTGTGAAATCATCAGATTTTCCAAAATCTTCCCAGGTCACCAGCTCAGATTCAAGATTTTTTTTTTTTTTTTTTTTTCTTTCTTACAAGTACCTACATATGTCTGATAAACATGCAAAATATTTCTGCTTAATTCCAAGTAGTTTTTTTTTTTTTTTTTTTAAATCAGGGTACCCACAATCCTATTTTATACCCGCAAACGCATTTTAAGCTTTTTTAATTTTTAAAAGTTATTGTCACAGCTAAAAATGCAGATACAACTCTCAAATTTGGAATACACCCTATTTGGGCACCTCAGATACAGTAGAGAATCTCAAAAATGGGATACAGAGCTACCTTTTCCATTCTGTAGCATCAAATTTTGACATAAAGTTTGTATATCAATATGCTCTCCAAAAAAAAATTTATGAAGTGGCTGAGCACTTGCCCATATGGTCAAATTATAAAGAGACTGGGGGCCTATTTTTGACATTCTACAATCATATTCAATTTTCAAGTCAACACTTCAAAAACCCTTCAAGTTATGACCACAATGTTTTACACAGATATAACTAGTACCCCAGATATGTGTGTTCCACAAAGTGAACATTATCCATTGAATCCCTTCTTTATTACAGCTCTTTTAATTTTTGTATTTTTTGCGATAATGGACAAACTGCCATTTTTGTGATGCTACAGAATGAAAAATTAGCTCTGTATCCCATTTTTGAAATTTACTACTGTATCTGGTGCCCAAATAGGATGTATTATAATAAATTATGAGAATGCATGAAATTCAAGGAAAGACTGCAAAGAAAGTGTAATAAAAACATGCTGACATTTGTTTGCTATAATTAAGAATGCTTTCACAAAAAATATACTTTTTTATGCTTTTTTGGGGGGGGGGGGCCTGCCCTAGCACCATTTTCAGCATCAAAACGGGGCCTGTAGCACCTGAAGCATAATAGCTGGTACAAATGTGATGGCAGATCTGGAATCTGTGGATGTTTTTGCCCTAGAAAACATCTTCAGAAAATTTTCAATGACCTACCTTGATAAAATACGGACGAATAAAAAAGCAGTGTTCAGTGACACTGATTGTCATACATGGAAGTAGGGATGCAACGATCAAAAAATTTTCACTTCTGCTCCCGATACCTGAATTTGGATATCTACCAATACCGACACTTTTCTGATCCAGTACCAGAGATCTGTTTGCTTTAATATTATTATGATTATTGTTGATTTTGTGGTTCATGTTAGCTTAACAGTGTTGTTAGTGTTACTGATTTACTGTGATTTTGTAGTTCAATTGGTTTCATCACTTAAGTTATGTTGCCGTGACCATGAGTGAGTTCAGTCTCATATTTCTGACACAAGTGAAATGTGTATCGTTTTTTATCTCCACCCTGTTTGTGCATAAAATTAGAAGCACCTGCATGAAATATAAACAAACAGCTGTGTGTACTTGCAACTTCGATCAGGGACAAACTGAGCACAGCTGAGATCTGCCATTTGACATACTAATGTATTGTGGGTCAAGGATGAACATCCCCAAAACAGAAACATGACAGGACAAATAGTTTTGGAGAAGCTATAAATATTAGCTAACATTGCTAATTACATTTTGAACTCACACGCCTTTCCAGCAGGGGGCAGTAAATCATCTTTATATTAAAAGTCAGAGTGTGTGACTTTATTTAGTAAATTCAACATAAGTGTGTATAATTGTAAACATGTTAAAAATACATGGATGACACAAGAAAGTGAAAAGACTTATTTCCATTGTGGTCCAATGCAGTGACCATTTATGGCTGAATGTGGTCATTTAGAGGGTGGAATATGTGGCTGATCCAGGTGTGCACAATTCTGGAGTGTGATTTATAAAGAACATTGTTTACAGGTGTGTATATTCATGGTTTTTAAGCAATCTGTTTTTTGTTTTTTTTTGCATACACCACATTCAGCTTTTATGAGCATAAGTACTAGGCTCTGTTTTATAAAGGAGACTCTTGACCTTCAGTGTGTTACAAGGTCAAATCAGAGCTTTTACATTATACATTTTTTACATTTTTTTAAATAAAATCTCATCCTACTGCACAAGTATTTAGAAATACCTGATTAGGAAAATATTTGACAGTCACAACAGCCTGTGATGGGGTAAAAGTAATACAATGTTTAGTGAACAAACCTGCTTTGTACAAGCAAACTGGAGGATTAAAAACACCTCCCAGAACTTTCCATCCTTTGTTCTCTTCTTTTAAACGATGAATTTCTTCTTCATAGTCTGCAATCAATCCTTCAAACAACTCAAATATTTCTTCATCAGCAGCTGTCAGCCGTTGTTTCAGCCTGTCCCTCAGCTGTTGGGCTTTAGACATGTTTGCAGAAAGCCTTGAAAAAGACACAAAAAGA